>NW_021703769.1:2152873-2170745 GCF_005190385.1 Monodon monoceros
ATCACCGCCGTCACCATCACCATCATCACCGCCAAAACCGCCACCTCTACAGTCACATCACTGCTACTGCCATTGTCGCCACCATCAGCAGCACTATTATCATTCTCATCATCACTGCCACCCTCATTGTCACATGACTGCCGCCACTTAATTTTCTCAGAGTGGCTCTATCCCTGCTACTGTCTCCAGCTCTCTCTCCTGGTGTTACCTTTAACAGAGTTCCTTGAAGGAGGATAAACAAGCCACCCCTTCAGAGATGTGAAGCACAGGGAGATGTGAAGCCCCGGTGAGCAGAGAAACTAACTGGAGATGTTGTCAACCTCCAAGGTACACGGAGAAGCTGGGCTGCAGCAGCCTCAGCATGCGCGGTGACTGCAACACGGAGGCTGGTCTACGAACTCCATGTAGGTACCAATTGTTTTCAAATGACTTTGTTTCGGCAGAGACTGTACACATTGGTTTGTTCTCTTTTAAGGAAAATTCACACTCTGAAAAGACAACTCTGGTACAAAGAGCCTCTTGCTGGTCAGTAATTCTCTGACAAATTAAAACACCGATTTTCCTTTGTGCAGTGAGTTTCCATTTATTACCCCATTGTGAATCCAGGCTTATCCTTCCCTAGGTGTTAACTTGCTCACCCCCAGGAGAAGTTTTCCTATTATTCTCAGAAGCGTCGCTGCATTTGTAGAACACCTGTCCTCACATAAATATACATAATCATGCTAATGGTACATCCAACATACAGGGCACACTTTCCGTGCTAAAGACACTTGGAGAAACTTCCTCGCAGACCTCACCTCAGGATCTGCCTCTCCCACGTCTCATCTCCTACAGATGCACAAGCTCTTTGTGTATCCATTTTGTTCAAGGCCGTCTTCGGTATTCCAAAGTCAATTAATTTACTTTACAGTGGCTTTAAAAAATAATACGGCTGAGCCCCTTGCGCAGAGTCGCTTAGCCCAGCCCTCCTGACCATCGGGCTGGACCATTCTTTGATGTGGAGGCTACCTTGGGCTCGCAGGGTGTTTAGCAGCGTCCCTGGCCTCTACCCACTCGATGCCAGTAGCACCCTCCCCCAACTTGTGACAACCAAAAATGTTCTCAGGGATTGCCAAATGATCCCTGGGGGGCAAAATCAGCTCTTGAGGACCTGCCCTACAGTAAAGCCTCAGATTTTTACATAACTTGGTGCTTTTACAACAGCCAGATGATGATTTTCACCCACGAAGTTATCAACACACCACTTCGGAGTGGGGAGGTCCATCCATCCCCAAAGGCCAGAGATGGTGAATTCAGCACATATGCTGGGCAGTGGCTCCTGAGGATTTCCCAGGTACAGTGATAGTTAAAGCCATCCATGCATCCATCCATCCGTCCATCCATCCATCTGTCCATGCATCCACCCATCCCGCTCTCTCTCCCATCCATGCATCCATCCATCCATTCCTCTCTCTCCATCCATCCATCCATCCATCCATCCGTCCATCCATCCATCCATCCGTCCATCCATCCATCCATCCATCCGTCCATCCATCCATCCATCCATCCATCCATCATCTGTTTGGCTACTTCACACCTGCCAGGGCCCATGCTACAGGTGAGATGTAAGGACTAAATACAGGGTCCTTGAGGAACTAACTCATAGTCGGGCACAGTGGCTCTCATGAGGGTGGCTCTCCCACCCCAGGAAGCAGTTTTGGAAATATAGGGAGTATGTTTTGGTTATCACAATGTCTGGGTGCCAAGAGCAGCTTGTGGGCAAGGGCTAGGGATGCCAAGGCGTCCTACAAAGCGTGAGAAGTTACATCTGCACACAGCGGTACGGCCCACTGGTGCATCCTGTAAGTCTAGAAGTATTTGAGCCCAGAGCTTAATTTTGTTTTACATATAAACATCACCTGGTTTTGCAGGATTTTAATCTACAATGAACTTTTCAGGAGTGAAACTGCCACAGAAACAGAAGGAAGGTTTTCCTTTGGGTTGTCAGAACTTTCTTCACCATAAGAGAATTACATCACCGACAGCAACGCTGACCTGAGGCCCTTGAATCAACAATCTAACGCATCCGTGTCCATAAACGTTTGCCCTTGTCACCCTCCTGGACAAGCCACAGGCCCCTCGCCTCACCTTCTCTACCTCCTGAGGGTCTGGTGCATCGCTGTCATTGGCTGGACACTCTTATAATGTCTGAGTGGACAGAACATTAGATGAGATCATGTAGTCCTGGCGTCATCCACGGCGTCCCATCTGCCATGCTTCGATGGTGGCAGACAGGACGGAGAGGGAGGGAGGTCCTGCAGGCTGCCCGGCGGGCACAGGGCCAGGGCCGCCTTGCGACTGAGGCAAGGTGAGGCCTAGCTTCTCTCAGGGAAAAGGCCTCCTTGCCATAAACAGAGAGTTTATTTGGGGGAAAATGATAGGAAATCTACAACCTATGTTCTGAGCCCATCACCAAGCTGCCTTTTCCAATTACGCAAAATAAACGTCCCTAAATATGATCAGGGCTGAGGGCAGCTGCCCCCAGTGCTAAATGGTGCCCTGGCCTCCCGGGCACCCCGCCTTCTGCTTCCGCCTCCTTGGGGTGTCAGGGGACCCTTTACAGAGGGCGGGGGGCGCCCAGGCCGGGGTCCCAGAGCTCTTCCCCTCACAACCACACACGGGCCAAAGTCTGAAGTCTTTAGTTAGAGATGGCACCTCAATGGGAGGGGCCCAGTGGGAGGTCACGGCTGACCTACGTTGGTGGGTGATTCTGAACGAGTGTCTGATGCTCTGGGCAGGGCGGGGTCCCCCAGGGGCAGATGAAGAGCTGGAGCAGCTGAGGCCCTGAACACACACCAGCCGCGGTCTAGGCCTGCAGAGGGGGTTCTTGCCCTGAAGACAGGTTCTTGTCTGCAAAGGTAACTAGCCCTGGGCGGGGATGGAAGCCAGGCGCCTGGCCAGTTAGCCCCTGGCTGTAGCCACGAGCAGGTCATTCCCATGAGAGTCATGGGACCACACGCAGGCCACTGGGATGCACTTCTCGGTGTTCCAGACTGCATCCTATAATCCCATCAAGGGTGACAGGCAAAAGATTTGGTTTCTAAATTAAACACAAACAAATCTACAGCCTGTACACCTTTCCTCCACGGTGCCGAGTGCCCTCCTGGACCCGGCCCCAAACGGACACCCTGTGAAGTCGGTGCTATTAGCACCCTCCTCAAGTCGAGACAGGACCCCGAGCGAAGGTGGGTCCAGCCACTTGCCCCGAACCTCACGGTGAGCAGGGTGGGAGGTGTGTGAATCCAGAGACCACAGGCTGCCGCTCTGCCCGGCTCTCTCCCCTCCAGACTTGATCTCCAAAGTGAAATCCGAGCTCCCTGCCCATGAACTTAGCTCTCTAACCCCCACCAATGCCAACATCCCACCCCTGAAAGACGAATGCTTCAACCTGACAGTTTTGAGAACTATAAATTGTTCGTGTTCCTAGATATTAAATGGTGGCATTAAAATTACTTAATCTAATATCCTCAATATACTCTTTTGTTGCTTTCTCTCCCCCTTCCTTTCAAAATTCTTATGGCTTATTATAAAATGGGATAATTACCTCCCAGGAAGTTTGATTTTCATTTCTTCATTTGCTTCTTAATAAAATGTTTTTCTATACAGTTAGCTTGGGAGGGGACACATCACGAGTCGAACTTGAAGACGTTGCAATTAAATTAAACGCCAGCTCTGCGTCTGCTGCCATGTGTTATTACAGAAGGAAGACGAGTTACAGCTGGGGTGTGGGGTGTGGATGGAGGGCAAGAGAGGGAAGAAATAATACAAGTCCATGTTTTTCTCTTTTCATCACACCCCCATTCTACCTCTGCCTTTCTGCTTTCTCAAGGTTTCACCTACTGAAACATGCGTGCATGACAAGCAAGGCCTTTGCACATATCAAAAGAATGTATCTCGAGAATTAATTGTGAAGAGAAAAATGTCAAGCAACATTTCTTGCTTTCCCTGCCTTACTTCCATGCGGAATGGTGGAAAACCCTTCCACAATCACAGAAATTTAGAAACTGAGTACCTCAGAAAACTCACACAGCAAGCCCACCAGATAAGATGCTTCAACAACCACCTGTGCCTTTGAAATTCATTAACCAAGGCAACTTACCAAGCCTGCCCCAGAATGCATTATTCACACGAGAAGAGCCACGCTTGATAAATATGGAAACCTGGCCTATTCTGCAGGGTCTGAGTGCTTTTACATAAACTCCCACTAGGATTGGCAATCTTTTCAGAAATCAAACGACACACATAAAGCTACTTAAGTTTGGCTTATCTCCTCCATCAGACAGTGTAAGGGAATCTCTAAACGAGGAACTAAGATCCATTACAGGCCAGCAGAATCAGGCATCATCTCGTATAATTTTCTGACCCATGAGATTAATTTCAAAGACGCCTGGAGCTCGACGTCTAAATCCGCCCACCGGTTTTTGGGCCCAACCTGGGCACAATACAGCGACAGCCACAGATCTAAGTGGAGCCTGAGCCCATGACAAACAAACAAATAAACAAATGGCATTAGATGCCCAAGGGCGCCCAGTCCTCAGGCTGGGGCCAGAGCGATTTTCCGGAGGATGCAAAATGAGTGTACGTTAGGCTGACGATCAAGTTTACATTTTATAAAGTGAAGTTAAGTGTTGGGCAATTATGTGGATAATTAACTTTCAAATGGTTTCTGCCTAAATCATCTAAGTGCCCATAAATGAGGGAGAGGCTGGAGGAGGAGAGTGAATTCCCTCCAAATCTGGCTGTGCAGACCAGGTCTCTGGGAACAAACTGCAGCAGAGACCTGCTTGCTGTGGGTAAGGCTCCTCGGAAGACAGACCTAGACCTGGACCGGGAACAGCTATCTTGTTGATCAGACCAACGTGGCAGCTGGAGGTGGCCGGGCTGGGGCTGCTCCCCATTGCGGGGCTTTGGCGCAGATCCCGCCTGGGAATCATCCTTGCTGTAGGAACCTAGGTCTGGAGACACACGTCCCTCTGGCCCTGTAACCATCTACCTCTGAAGATGCGCCACGAGGCTCTTTACTCAGAACACCACCTTGTCTCTCCTGACCGTTCCAGACCCCGCAGTGGGGGATGTGACGCTGGGACGTGGAATTTCTCATAAATGGGCCGTGTTGGATTTCATATAGACACGTGGCATCCTGCCATATCCAGCACTGCCCAGGTGCTGGTCCACAGCTCCAGGATTCCTTCAGAACCGCTGGGTGGCCACAGCTGTCAGGACACTGGGATGATGCTAGAGACACCTCCACTCCGGGGCCTCCACCCTTGGACCAGGGAGAAAACATTTAGACCCACAGAGCCATTCAGAGTAGAGGGAGGTGCCCATGCAGCCCAGGGTCTCTGCTCAGGACAACAATGCCCAATGTCCTCCACCAGGGCACGCTCGGACACCTTCTAGGTGTAAGGAAACCCAGACATTAGCAGACACACTACCAGCCATATTTTCAAAACTGAAAGCATATTTCAATATAAGAGCCGCCTTTTGTGCCTGAAGTCTCCCTCAATAAATCCTGTGTCAAGTGAAGAACAGCCCTGGGGTTTGTTGATACAAGTCATGTTCCAGAGGTTAGGGGTTGGTGTAAACCACTCTCCCATTGCAGGCAAAAACCAACCTACGTGAGCACCGAGCATCTGGGGACAGGCCCAGCGCTTGGTCCTCTGCCTGAGACGGCTTGCGGGGGGCGGGGCACTGCCCTGGGCTCAGGCCTGTGTGTGTGTCTCCTGTCCTTGGGTCTTATTTAGCTTCCTTGGGAAGCACCAGTTCCCCATCCCCAATCGGTCCAGAGATTGAAGCTTGGGGTCTCACAAAGGGCCAGTCCTACGGGGGTAACCCCATGAAGGGGGTTCATTCAGAGACAGCCCTGACTCAAGGACTCAGGTTCAACATTCATAAACACGGCCCACAGAGAATCGTTCTGGAAGACTTCCAAGATTCCACTAAGACACTTTCGGTCATAATGGCATCATTGTCAAGACTGTAGAAATTAACACCCCCTGGTTTCCCAATCTAAAAAAGGGTGTGGCTCAGCCACAGGTGCAGAGACCAACCCTACTGCAAATTGCCCACTCCTCAAAACAAAGCCTAAACGGTTCCTGATGGAGCCGTTTCCCCCTTTAATGACAGGAGCACTGAAATAAAGCATATTCTGAATTGGTGACAGCAATTACTTCACAACACTACTACGGAGTACTACGGAATCTACGCAGCTCTTAAAAACATTGTTGAAATCTGTGTGCAACATGGAAAACAGCCGCAGCTTACAGACAAGTTGGGCAATAATTTCACTTTTCACTTTAAAGAAAAAGGCTAGAAAGGATATTTGTAGATCAAACCATCAACGGTGGTGATTTTACGCTCTTAATTCTTATCCATTTTTATTAAAATTTTCTACCGTCAATATACACTACTATTAAAATAAGTTTTAGAAAGCAATAAAACTTGAAGTCCTTTCTTTTGCCCTTATTAGGAGACTGTGCAAAATCATCATAAGATGGGCTGTACGTTCAATTAAAAAATACCCTCCAAGTCGCGAGAGATGGCGCCTGCGACTAAGAAGGCAGGGATGGATGGTCCTTATTAGCAGAGGGACCTGGGGAATGAGCAGAGCAAAGACTAGCCCATCAAAGAGCTTGGGCGAAAACCAAGCTCCGGAGGATACGAAAACGAATGGCTTTAATTTCCCTTTCCTGGGTCTGGTGGCAGCCCGCCCAGTATCTGCACTGACCCTTGCTTCCAGGCCCTTCCCCCAGTGGAGATGAGTGTGCCACGCCGCAGGCCTCCAAGGACAGCCTTGGCTTGGGTTAAAAACGTCAGCACCGCGGGTTCTAGTGCCCCTCGAGGCAGCAAAGGTTAAGCCTGGATGGCCCCACAGCCCCAGTGCTGCAAGTCGCGGTGGGCAGATGCCACCCCAATCCCCACTGCCCTCCCGGGAGGCTGTGTGCGAAGTGACAGAAGTTCACGAGAGCCCAGGTTTTTACAAATGGTAGAGAAAAGCACTGCATATTCAAGACCCAGAAGCCCCTCCACATGACCTACTGCATAATCAAGTCACCGCAGCTGTTTCCTAATAAAAATTTAAATATTTCAGGGCTTTTTGATTTCGCTTTGTTTTTTGGTGTGTGCTGCTGTTAATATTATTGCTATTTTTCCATCACTAAACTCGAAGATTGACCTACAAAAAGACAGAATAGCCTTTTCAGAGTATCAAAAAACCCCCCCAAACCCTCGGATATGTGTGGAGTGCCTATTTGTATATTAATTAAACAGAACTGCACATCCATGCAGGGAAAGTTCTCCATAACAAGGTTTAACACAACTGTGGTTTCCGAGGCTCGGCCTATTTAAGTCATTTCCCCCGCAACACGGTGATAATGCAGGACCAACCACGCCTCCATCTCCTATCACAGCTCAGAGCCGCCTCTGTCCTTTTAAAGCACCCGTTATCTTCCCAGAGAACACAACATGTGTTTATTTTACAAAACCCCCAATGCAAATGAAAATAAAAAACACATTCTGGAGGAGACGAAAGGAGCCTGCAATGTGATGTACGATTAATTGTATTCCATTGGGTGCGAGTGGCAAACAATGCCAAACAATCCAAATTTCTAGTATGTTTTTTCTCCATTAATTTCTACCTTCTGCTCATAAAATGTTCACATGATGCCCTTCTAGTGTGGGACAGTGCAGGTTTGTTTAATAAAAAATCTCTTATGGAAACTATAAAAGCACCTTCTTTATCGTCCCAGAAGGTGAAACAAGTCCCTAGGTGCCCACGACCCTGGACACGGAAGGATTAGGGGCAAATTTCTCTGGCATTGGTACTGGGCCACCCATTTTTAAGATTCTTCGGGTCCACTTCTAAATTGGTTACGTAGGGAAGTCAGTGCCCATTGAAGGAAAGGGGTATGAATGCAGAGGTGACGACAGAAACTTGGGAAAGCCAGTGAGATCAAAAAAGGGAGGTTACTCTCTGGTGTCGGCAAAATGAGAAGAAAAATGAAGAAGTGGAGCATCGGGGAAAAAATAAGTGACAAAAAGTAAGAAGAACAGAGAAGAAAACATCAGAGAGCGAAAGGGGGAAAAATTAAAGACACTGAATGATAAAGGGCAACTAAGAGAGATGCACTTGGGAAAAGATGAACAGACATGACAACAACATAAGTGAAACTCTAAGTCAGAAAACATGAATAAAACCGAAAGACCAAAGAAAAATGGGGGGCTATATGTGCAGGGGGTAAAGGAGGCAGAGAGGTTCGTGAACAGCACTGAAGAATTCGTACAAATCAAACAGGAAAAGATATGTATTTAGGTGAGAAAAAATAAGTAAGCAAATCCAAAAAGACAACTAATCTACAGGGAAAAAACAAATGGTCAATAGATTAGTGGCAATGAAAGTTCAGCTTCAGTAATAATGGCACATAAAAATGTAAACAACAGATTCAGACCTTCCCCTTATAAACTGGCAGAAATGGATCTCTTTATTAATGGATATGCATAAATGTATGCACCCCACCTGTGTGCTCCCCACCCTGGGATTCCTACAATTAGTGAATATACACACCTGCTGGGTTTTCCAAGGGCAGTTCAGCAACAGGTGTGACAATCCTTAAACAGACTCAACCTCAGGGAAATGATCAGAAGCTCATGAAAAACATGCACGGGGTTGCACACGTCAGCGCTACTCTCTCCCTAATGAAAAGTGGAAACAAGCTAACTGTTTAGCATAAGGTGGATCCATTAAACAGGAATAATCCGTATGATGGAACACTTATGGAACTGTGCATATTTGATGATACGGAACATTGTGAGACGAGCAGAATAAAAATGTTTGTTCAAAAGGGTTAACTCCTGATTTGGCTTAAAATTGTTTTAATTTATAATATGGGTGTGACTAAAGTGTAAAGTTTTTTTTTTTAATTGGAAAAGTAACTTTCATAGGCAAAACAATTAGTCAAGTATTTACTTGCATAACATTAAATCTTGCTCTCCAACGTCTTTTTAAATACATAATTGAAACCAAGGTAAATTTATGAATTAGTTTTTAGAGAAATAGGAGTTAGCCGTTTTGGTCTAAGAAAGTTTTTGTAAGTAATCCTCTTTGGCCAGTGTTGCCTGGTGTGTGGCAAGCTTTCTCCTTCCTAATTAGATTATGGAAGTCTGTGTTCTGAGGTGATCTCAGTAAAACTCACTCCTCCAAATAATCACCCACCCTTCCTGATCTATTTGGGTGTGCATAATATCACAAGTTTCTACGTGCTGTAAGTAAATATCTGATTAATTGTTCTGCCTATGAAAATCACTACTTTCCCAATGTAAGAAACCTTTATACTGTAATCGTATTTAAGGGGGGAATATGAGCTGTATCATTTCCCTAAAAAAGTGTGAGTTTAGTCATCTTTCATTTTTAGCAGCCTTTCCTCCTTTCTCTCTTTTTTTATAGTCTAGTATGCAGTGTCAAACTTTATTAAATATATTTGCATTTTGTCTCTTTTTTATTTAGACATACAGACTTCACTGTTTTAAAATTTTTGTTATCTTTTATATTTTAAAAAATCATTGAGGGATGATTGACAAATATAATTGTATATATTTAAAGTGTTAGTCTTTTTTCAGGTGGCGCTAGGACTCAGCACTTGTAAGTAAGCTGCCCAAGGTTCCCTGGTATCAGTCTTGCTGTCTGTCTGCTGCATCGCAACCAAGCTCCAGGTGCCCGAGGGAATGAGATGCTGGGGTGAGGGTTCTTCTGGAAGAGAAAGATGCCACGGATTTTCCCAGGCTCCCTCCGCCAGAGACGAGGGGTAGTGCCAGCCACCCCACCCCCGCCTCAAATCCAGAAAGTGTGACTCAAGCCGGGAATCACCGCCTTGAACACCAGACTCAAGGAACATATAAATAACCCACAAGGAACGTCCTGCATTTTGCAGCAGTTTAATTCTGCAATGTGTCTTTCTTTCCCCCACTTTTTAAAATTTAGAGCAAGCTAAATATAACATGAACCAGGTGGATTTGAAGTTGGTGAGAAAACTGCATCTTTAGAGCTAAAAGTAACGCTGCCATGGTCCCTTAGCTTACTGCTGACTTGTAGGAGACAGGAAGGAAGACGGACGTGAGGGGAGGAGAGGAGAGAAGGAGGTGGGTGCCCATCAATTTTCTCTCCAGAATTCCGACCCTCCTATCATGAGCACTCCGGTCTGCCTTTTATGGACCCACATTAGGTTCAGTCCTGGTACGGGGTACTCCTGCCACCACTTGGAAGGGGCTGGCCCAGGGTGACCAGGCAGAGTCAGCTTGGGCTTGGCCAGCCGGACCCTTCCTCCAGGAGATGGGAGTCTTGAACACTAACTGGTCTCTGCGCGGGAGGGCCGGGGGCGCAATGCGAGGCTCCAGACAGGCCAGGCCAACCCCTGCCGCTTCCACAGCCCCCGATGGTCTGCAGGAGACAGATGGTCTGTCTCCCTGTTTGCTGGAGACACCAGAGTTGCTTGTGATTCCTGCAATCAGGAGCAGGGAAGGAGTGGAGAGAAAGAAAAGAATGGGCCGAAGCATTGCCAGCGCCAAGCACACGCGCGCGCACACACACACTCACGGCCCAGCCCTGCAAGCCCGGCCCGAAACAGAAATGAAATGAGTTGTAGCCTTCAGATACATTCATTTTAATAACTTAAGCCGGCAGCCCTCCCACAAAATTAGTATCTGCTCCAGTGGCTTCCAGCTTTCCTCGTAAAAATAATGGCAGTGCACAGGGAAGGGCGGTCATGCGCCCCACTCCAGGTACTGTCAGCTGACAGGCTGTGTGACCAGGAGAAGAAAGGTACGCAGAGACAAAAGGAATAATCACAAGGAGGCACCAGAACCAGCCCTGGATTTAAATGTTTAAATGTTTTAATTTGAAAGAACAATGGCGCCTTCAAGTGTCCTTACAGCCGGTGCTGACAGCCTGCCACTTGTTAATCAGTGTCAGATAACAGCGGCTCTGGGCTTGACACCGAGCAGCACGTGGTGTGTGACGATCCCTGAAACAGCAGCCACGTGCCAAAGCGCGTTTCTAAATGACTCTGGCATGACAAGCAATATCTACGGTACCAATTAAAGAGCATTAACAACTCCTGTGGCAAATAAGAGTCCTGGGAAGTGAGATTTCAGTGTGCAGAGCCTTCCAGGTAAACCGAGGCGCTCTGCACACAGGTAGGGCTTGGGGTATTTCCGCCACGGCTCATAGGATAAAGCACATTTTTAAAAAGGCGTATTACTGAGGCAGTGGTTCTCCATCAGGTGCTGTTTGGTTTCCAGGAGACATGTGGCAATGTCTGGAGACACTCTTGATCGTCACACCTGGGGATGGGGAGTGGGGTGCTACTAGCATCCGGTGGGGAGGGGCCAGGGCTACTGCTGAACACCCCACAGGGCACCGGACGCCCCCTCGCAGAGAATGAGCCAGCCCCCAATGTCAATAGTGTCCAAGTGGAGAAACCCCACAGTGCTCAAACCCAGGAAACGCATTCTCACAAATGTGTATTTCTTCTAATCAGCACAAAGAGGGTTAGAGTTTTTCCTTGTTACTTATTTTATAGAAGGGGCTGCCTCTGCACAGCCCCTGGAGCCTCCTCGGCCCCCTTATGTCTGTCTGGAAGTCACCAGCGGTGGCTGAGGCGCTGATAAGCGCGAGTTCATGTCCAGGGTTTTGTGTCTCATTCTCCAGGATGCAAAGCCCCGCTTATGACAGCAGGCAGCTTAAACGCAGTTACACGCACGCCCCCAAAGTGAAGCCCGGAAACGCCCAAGTAGGCCCGTCGGAAATGCCACTTTTACTTAAAATGGTGGTTAGTTCGGCAGTGGTTTTACTGGAGTTCTCAAAATCTGTTATTAGTTTCCCCACAAACATTTTCACAGCAGGATAAGCATAAAGGATACAGAGAGGTTTCATCGATCTGACAGCGATGATGTTGGTTTAACAATATGTTCTGAAGGTACAGTGTGTGGAGGGTCTCACGTCAGGGAGACGTTCGATCCAAGTCAGCTCACACGCAGGCTCTGGACGCAGCACCTGCCAGCTCTCCTTGCCTGTGGTCTTTGCGAAAAGTGCACGAACACGCCTTTAAACACATCTTGAATAAATCCGCATTTACTTGCTCAATTTAGCAAAGACTGATAAAATCCATCCCGCTAATTAGCAGCAGCGAAACAGTGATAACTGTTCCTGGAAGCCAGGCTGCACTTGCTTCTAGGTGATCCCCTGTGTGGGTCAGAAGAATGCCCCGTACTGTCATTCAGAAGGACACACAGATACACAAAGATGGTATTTGAACAGGGCTCACATTTTCCTGAAACCACGTTTTCTTAGTTGAGAAGGATGCCGTGAAACCTGAGTCAACACACTTTACAAGGTGAACAATTCTGACTCCTCTCTTTTTTTATGGACCAGTTGGTGATAAAATGGCAGTGGGAAGAGGGAGGCTTTTCTCCCAGTTTGGGTCCGTACGATTGGTGCTGCTGACTGGCCATGAGGGCCTTGCCCACTTCCGGCCAGCTCGCTGAGTGGTCCCGGCCCCATCCTTGGGCCCCCGGCCTCACTCTGAAATCAAGGGGCTGGTGAGGATGCTCCTTCTGCTTTCCATCCCTTCTAAAATCCCCGATGCTCAGACCGAGTCCCATCTCTTTTTACTTTTCCCAGATGACGGACACTTCGGGTCCTGTGAGGGGCAGGACCACACCAGGGCTTCTGCTCTGACGTTGCATTTCCAGTCTGAGATTGCATTTCAAGTCACAAAGCACAGGTCTGCCCGCTCCAAGGAGGTGCTCCCTACTTTGAAAACTGCAAACAACTGGATCTTTTTCACCCCAAGACAAGCTAGAGAAAGGAATTGTCTTTGAAGCTCTATCTGAACTCAACAGAAACTTCCGTCTCAGACCCGCGTCTGTGCCGATGGCTGTGACGCCTTTCCCGTGGGTAATCTGCCACAGGTGGGCTCGCCTGGGCTCTCCCCGTGACTGTACCCTCGCGGGAGCAGCTCCTCTGTCCTGACACGGAGCCAGACCTCTCGCACTCCTTACCCTGTGTCAGCAAAGCACGTGGCAACCTGGGACAGCAGGACCCTCGCTCGGGTGCCAGTAACAGCACCTGCTCCGAGGAGCTTGACATTCCTAAGTGGAAAGCTAGAATCCCAACCCTGGTCACTTGGATTTACATCCTTATCACGGAAGGCAACTCAAACCCTCAGAGAGACACTTAAATCAAATACTTAGTATCCAAAACAAAACTAACGTATATTAAACATACATCGATTTTATTTTACGTTTAATAAAATTTCAATTACAATTACAACTAAATGCTAATTTTTAGAGCAAAGGAATAATTCGATAAGTGTCTGTTTCTTCAGCATAGCTTGCTAACAAAAGTCTACGGCAGCCCCTATAGGCTACTCCCTTTTACACACAACTTTTAGAGCCCAGTTGTAAAGACAGTGATTTCTATAAAAAATAGTCCAGAATCTCATTAATTTCCCAAAGGAGTACTCTTAATCATTTAATGCTTTGATGCTTCTCTTTGTATGAACATATACTATCATTGGCAAAAAGCTGATTGTCACCTCTTCAATGATTTTCTGGCTGAACTTCACCTTCTCTTCATTTGTCAATGATTGTGAGTGTGATTTCTGCAGTTTTCCAAAAACACCCACATCATCTTTACGAAACCCTGCATTTCTGCATTATGTTGCACTGTCACTTTGCTATCGATTTACACTGCGCTTGTGGCTTCTTATGGGCTACTTCCAACACTGGATAATCAGTTAAGACTGACCTAAAAAGAGGGTGCATTATGCACTGACAAGCAGAGGCACTCAAGTGGGAGTTCAGTGCATGAGAGGCCTGTACCAGGGTGTCCTTCTCTCCCCCAGACAGCCTCGTAACGGGGGCCGAGAGTGAGCTAGGGCGTGAGGACCCGCCCACTGGAGCTGTGGTAGGTGGTCCCTAAGGGTGGCACCACTGATCCTCTCTTCTCTATACTTGCAGGCTGCTTCTCCCCGCAGAGGGGGCTGCTAAGCTCCTCCCCTTGAATCTGAGCTGGCCACTGACTGCTTTGACCAGTAGAATGCAGAGCAGGGGATGTTCCTGTTCTCCTGAGGCCGGTTCAGGAGCCAGCTTCCACCTGAGCTTCTTGTAATGCTCTCTTTTGGGACACATCCCCCCTTAGAACCTGATCCACATCCAGTCCACAGTCCCAGCCAATCTCCCTTGTGATGACCACATACGTGTGCCATCTTGGACATCCAGGCTTGGGGAGACTCCAGTCCCAACCACCAGCCGACTGCAAGTGCCTGGGAGCCCAGGATGAGCCGTCCAGCCGAGCCCGTCCGCAGATGGACATCCCACCACAGTTCCCCAGAACCAAGGAGGAAGCAGTACGAGGTTGTCTCAGGCCTCCGAGTCTGGAGGCGGGGGTAGGGGGGGTGGTGGTGGCAGGGTTTGTTTGCAGTGATAGGCAACTGAAACGCACACATCAACACTCCTCCTGGGCACTCGCTTTTGACAGACAGGCCCGTATCTTCAATAACATGACTTCAAGCACCAAGACTGTTTTGACCATTTTGACAAAAAGTCAAACTATTCTCCAGTTAAGAGACAAGTCTTTTAAAGTTAAAAATATTTTCAGTCAGAACAGTCAACACGGAAGACAAACGCTAGGCTGAGAGGAAAAATAAAAGAAGCATTCAAACACTTCACCCAGCATGTTTCCACTGTGTGAATAATAATGGAATTCTGTTTCCTTGACGTTTTTAAGTGAGTTAAGTGTTTTTACCAATTTTTGCTATCTGTTTGGGGCTGTGGAAATGAACTGGGCTTCTGCTCTCAGGTTATTGGGCATATTCTTGATTTAATAAGATAGCAGGATTTATTTTTTACCCAGGATATGTTTCAGGACAGGGTCGTGGTGGGTTACTTCAGCATCCTATCAAAACAGGTTTGCAAAGTTTTGCCAAAAGTTTTTTGAAGCACAGAACATTCTTTCTGATATATAATGTTTTCAGGGCAGCTTCCCCACTTTATCCACTTAAAGTTCTGACACTCAAAATAAATTTTGCATGAGCAGAGATGTAAGGCACCCACAGTTAAGGACTATGGCCAACCCATTATATCCACGTGTCGTTTTGCACTTTTACAAACCCCTGATAAAAGAGAAAATCTTGAAGAAAGTACTTCACACAGAAAATATTTCTTTTATAGCAAAACGTGTCCAATTGATTTATGAGGTCTTCGGTGGCAGAACAAAACACACGTATAAAACTGGGACTTAAAGAAAGGTTTCCTGGCTTTTCAGAGGAGTAACACGTGGCATGGGGGATGGGTTTTGTATTCTCTAATGTGAATTCTTCGTGGGCGCTGCACTCTCCTACTGGCGGGCATGTTTATTTTTGATGATAGTATAAAGTGAAAAAACATGAAATCTTCTCAAGTGCTGGGGCTTTCATTCAAAGCATAATTGGTAAACTTTGATCCATAAATTAGGGAAATGTGTGGTACATTTTGTCTAGCTTGGGACATTGAATCAGAATTGTCAGAGACTGGCTCAGATGCTGGCAAACTCCTACCCACCACCCACAGTGGTCTGCACTGCTTGTGGGAAACAAATGCTCCTGGAATCCAGACGGTCCACCTGTGGCTGTTTCCCTGCTGTAATAGCAGAGCTGAGTAGTCGTGACGGAGGGAGGGGCACAAAGCAGAAGACATTCACTGTCTGGCCTTAATGGAGGAAGGTTGCTGACTTCTGGACTGAGAACGGCCGGTCCCTTTGGAATTACCACTGTGACTTTAGTTTTCTAAGGGGATGGCACAGGCCCGGTGGAATTTTCCTATCAGTCTCGTGGGGCGTGTCTGCACAATGAGAGGATCTACAGCAGAGCCGTCATTCTAAGACCCCTAGCAACTCAGTTCCCCTTAAATGGAGTGCAGTGGACCTGAATTACACAATCGAAACCACCAGGCAGTGGCACTTGGGAGCAAAAGAAAGACACTCTCGTCTTCTTGTTACCTGAACACACAGAAGATCCATTTCTAAGTCCGCCCGGCCTGCATGCTCTCTCCCCACAGCGTGGCCCGTGTCGCTGAAACTCTGATTACAACTGCTCTCAGGATGAAACTAGTGGGCCAGGAAGCTTCACTCAGCAATCATGCCCGGCATGAGCTTGCAGAGAAGGAGGCGTTTCCACTGGCCCCAGCATCTCTGCGGTGTCACTGGGAGATGGAGAGAGAGCTGCTATTTCTGCCACTAAATGCTATCATTTTAAGCACCATTCCAAAGAAAACAGGGACCTTGCCAGAGGAAGATTATAACACACCAAAAAGGGAAAAAAAAATCAACATCAAGGTAGACAAACAGATTCCTCTCATGGGCCTAGGACTTTTTCTCTGAATGAGAAACAGTTAAAAAGAGCAAGGGACAGAGCAGGGTGCTCGCAGGGTGGGGCCGGGGCCGGGGCTTGCACTCTGGCCTTCAAAGGTGCCAGTGCGTTTTGGTGAACAGTTTTTCTCCTGTCTCCTCCCGAGTCTGCTGCCGGCTCTCTGCCATCACTCAGACTGACACCCCCTTCTCATGTTAATATTTGGGGAGCGCCCGCAAGTTCTAGGCACTGTGCGGGGCTAAGATACAGCAGAGAGGAAAACCAGGCAAGGCCCTGCCCTTCCCGAGCTTTTACTGAGGCCGCAGACAAGAATGCAACAACCACACTGCTGTGTAATAAGAATTAGGTCTTCGCCCCCGGTCCCTGGCAGGGAGCTTCTAAACCCTGGGGATTTCCTGAGTGATGGGAGTGTCGTGGTTATGCTGCTGAGGTGCCTCGCTGTGGGCGCCTACTGCAGGAGGGGGGCTGGTCATCAGAAAGACTAACCACTTGCCTGGAGCACTGGGGGCTTTGAGCCCACCTGACCTCTGCGGAGGGGGGACAGTCACATGGCCAATGATGCAATCAACCATGCCTGGTAATGAACCCCAGTAGAAACTCTGGACTCAGAAGCTCAGCGAGCTTCCTGGTTGGTGAACACACAGATGTGCCGGGAGGGTGAGGCCCTGCCTCCAAGGGGACAGAGATGGAAGGGGTGCTCGGCCTCCAGACCTCACCCCACATGCACTCTTCATAGTAAAACTGTAACCAGAAGTGCTGCCTTCCTGAGTTCTGTGAGTCTTTCTCCTGAAATACTGAATCGGGGCGGGGTGGGAGGCATGGGAAGTCTCCAATTTATAATCCGTTGTCTGGAAGTGCAGGTGGCCTGCGGACCCCTCAAGACTTGTAACTGGCATCAGAATCGGGGGTGTCTTTTGGAGGAATTTGCCCGTAACCTATGGGGTCTGAGCTAACTCTGGGTGGGCAGTGTCAGAACTGAACTGCAAGACACCTGGCTGGGGTGGGATGGGCTGACCTGCGCGAACCGTGATGGTGACAGTACTGCAGAGAGGAACAACGTGAGTCAAAGCTGAGACTAGGAGGGTCTGACCCAGAAGGAGAGGTCTGGGGCAGCTTCCCTCAGGATCTGACAGGCGAGCAGGGCTAACCAGGCCCAGAAAGGGCCTTCCAGGCAGAAGGAACAGCGAGTGCAAAGGCCCCGTGGCAGGACTGGGAGGAGACAGTATCGCCCCAGTGGAGAGAGACGGCCCCAAGGTCAGGGAGGAGGTGGCCCCACGGTCAGGGAGGAGGTGTCCCCAAAGGTCAGGGAGGAGGTGTCCCCAAGGTCAGGGAGGAGGTGGCCCCAAGGTCAGGGAGGAGGTGGCCCCAAGGTCAGGGAGGAGGTGGCCCCAAAGGTCAGGGAGGAGGTGGCCCCAAAGGTCAGGGAGGAGGTG
>NW_021703769.1:2170755-2193865 GCF_005190385.1 Monodon monoceros
TCCCCAAGGTCAGGGAGGAAGTGTCCCCAAAGGTCAGGGAGGAGGTGTCCCCACACCCTAGGAGCCCCTTCCCAGCACCACAGGCCCAGAAAGACTCTCCCCAACACCCAGATGGGCGCCCCAGGTCCTCTCACCTCCACAGTTAGAACCTGGGACCCCTGCGGCTGGTCCTCGTGGCTAATCGGAAAGCTTCCTCCCCTGGTCCCACAAACCCCGTGATCTCTCAATACAGTGGCTGTCAAGGCTGTGAATTCGTCCTTGGGCACAAGCCTCTAGAAGGAAAGTGGCAAATCCACTTAAAAGATGGGCTCAGGCCCTGCTAGGGGCAAAAAGCCATGAGTCACCAGGACAGTAGGGACGAGCCAGGCTGGGGACAGACAGTGAGCGAGGTCGGGGAGGCCACAGGGGAGTGGATGCCCTGTGTCCTGTCACCTGTTGGGGCGTCAGCCCTCAGCTAACATTTGGAATAAGAGCAGCCCAGGCCTCCTGGAGGTGAGAGGGCTCAGGGAGCTGCCGCGTGGGCAGGGCTGGGCCTGTGTCCGCTGCAAGCCTTTCCTGGCCTCTCTTACTCCCTTCTCCCAGGCCCCTCTGTCTAACTTCCCCTTTCCACTCGTGTCTTTGAAACCTCACTTTACGTCCTTCACCTCTTCCCCCTCTGTGCACCCAGGTCAGGGTACGGGATGAGGCCAGACTGGATATCCTTGGAGGGCCTGCGGGCCCAGCAGAGCCCTCCCGGGGATCCCAGCCCCAGGTAGGAGCCTCGGAAGTGAATCCCTGGGGCTGTACTCAGGGCAGGAGACAGGCTGGGTCTCGGAGATGCAGGTTCGAATCCTCCTTCCTCTGCCTCTGCCTGCAGACCTGGGCAGAGCCTCAGTTTGCTGGAAATGGGCACACAATGGAATCCACACCCCCGGGAATTCTGAAGATTCCGAAGATGTAGAGATCATGCAGACGCAGTAAGCCGTAGCTTCTACAAAAACTGACTGTCACGAATCCTGGAGCTTCACGGTGTCAGAAGAAAAACCCTGTTTGCCTACACAAGCTGGCTCGAGCAGAGACAGTTAATCCAACTTTGTACACGTGGGCGGGGGCTGGGGTAAAGGCTGCATGGCATCTGTGCATCAAGAAGAAGAAAGGCAAACCAGCTCACTGTTTCACCTACTCTACGTCCCGGTGGGGCTCCAGAAAAGCAAATGGTCAAATCATCTGAGTCCCTAACAAGGGGAGCATGAGAAAGAAGGTGTGGGAGGGGCATAAAAAGGAACGGCGGCGGGGCAAACCGAGGGGCGGCCACTGAGGAAAGAGCCCTCAGCCTCTCACAGGCTGTCTCAATGCTGCCATGGGCCTGGTGCTGCCTTCCCGCCGTCACACCCAGAAGACGCGCTTTCTGGTGGCCTCCTTGTGACGGCAGAGGAGGTGCGGCTGGGCCCAGAAACTAAGCGTCCAGCGAGGCACGTAAGGATTTATCAAGTCCCCTGATGTGCTTAAATGAGGGGGAAGCAGGACCTGCTCCCAGCACCGGTGCCACGGCGGCAATTCCCACTGCTGCTTCTCATACGCAGCGCTCTGTAAAGCTTCCCTCCTCGCCCCAAAGGAGAGCTGCATAAGGTGGGGAACAGCCTGATGCCTCTAATGCAAGCTGATCTGGTCTCACCGCGCTCGGCCAACATGCAATCTATCTCATAAATGCATCGCAATGTTCCACAAATCACCCACGTTTATCCCCCGAGACGTCTTTAACTCGGGGCTTAGAGTTACAAATGAATTCTCCTATGGATCTATTATTCTCTCAAACTCAGAGAGAGAGCACGGGCTCGTTCAGGGCTTCTTAGAGCCGGGATGAATTAGATCGTGCATATCTAATAAGGATTTTCAGAAACACGACGGAGCTATGGCGGGTATGAGCTGCAAGCCAACTGTTAACCGGGCAGGTATCCAGGGGTGAAATGTTAGTTCCATGAGCTACTGTCTGATGTGACACCTGATACTTACAGGTAGAAATGACCAAAGAATAGTCACGTAGCATCCACCCCGGGACAGAAGTCCCTGAAGAATGGCACGTCGTAGAGACATCATACCTCCCAGGGGTCATGAGACTGATGGCCCCGACACAAGAAAGCCATGCTGCTGAAGAAATACCAACCGAGAAACATGGTAAATGGGTCTACACCAGCTGGGTTTAGACTGCAATCCACAAACATTTGCAGCTCACCTGCAAGCTGCCGTATCTTATTTAATCCTCTCAACCATAAGCTACTCTTTTAACTCTTATTAAAGTTGAAGAGTCTAACAGATAAGACAGTGCGGAGGGCCCCACAGGAATGCCACGGAATCCCCCTCCATCCGGCTGCGGGTCACTCCAAGGAAAAGAAAGCTCTCGGAAGGCAGACTGAGGCCTTCAAGAATGCCGTACAGCTTCATTCTTTTCTTCATCTCCTTTGGCCTAGTTCCCCAGTTCTCACACTTCTATGAGGCAAATGTGTAACCTCTACACTACGGAAACACAGTGGTTCTCACACTTTTGCACGCATGAGGATTAATCAACATGAAAGGCGGCACACCCAAAGCCTTGCATTGGCTCTTTAGAGTCAACTTATGTGATTTTCAAGAGTGATTTTGACGATCCTAATCAACATTCCAGCAGGCTTTCTGTTTTTCTTTTTTAAAGAAATTGACAAGCAGATTCTAAAATTTACATGAAAATGCAAATTGCCCAGAAGAACCAAAGACATTTTGAAAAGCATAAAATTGGATGACTTACACTCCCAGATCTCGAGATTTCCTATAAAGATGCAGTAATCAAGGCAGGTGGTATTGGCAGAAAGATGTCCTGTAGAACAATGCACAGAACAGAAAGTCTAAGGGCAGAGCCACACACAAGATCGCCTGTTATGTGACAAAACTGCCAAGGTAATCAAATAGGAAAAAGACGGTCTTTCCAACAAAAGGTGCTGGAACAACTGGATATCCCTAAGGAAAAGATACATTGATCCTTAACTCACTCCATACAGAAAGTTCACCCTAAAACAGATCACAGCTCTGAATGTAGAAGCTAGAACTCTGAAACCAGTAGAAGAAAGCATAGGAGAAAAGATGCTGAGACTTCAGGGTAGGACAAGATTTCTTAGATAGAACACAGAAAAGTGTGATCCACAAAAGGAAAAATCGACAAATGGGATTCTATCAAAATGAGATATCTTGCTCTTTGAAAGACACTCCCCAGAAAACAAGGCAAGCCACTGAATGGCAAAGAATGTTTTAATATATAGACAAAAATTATATCTAGGATATGAAGATCAGTTCAACACAATGATAATGAAACCATGCAGGACCCTGTGGGGCCTTCCAGGGGAGAGATTCCTCCCATGTCCCCTGCCTCTCATTTGTAGAAAACTTTTAGCTTCCTTGGCCTTCCCCAAGTTCCAAAGAGCAAATTTAATCAGAGAAGTAAGAAAATTCAGAAACAAAGGAAAACAGTCAAGCAAGACAAAACAATAATTGTTTAGCCATAAAACTAAGTCAAGGACCTTGAGTTCCTCCTCAAGGGCTATAGATAATTTGATGAGCCATTTTGCAGATACTAAGACTCCCACCAGCTGGAAGAAGTTAACCGTGTGCTGACCACAAGCATGTAGACCCCAGACCAGTTGGAACCAGAAGGTTGATGATTGAGATTCCAGAAATATCACCCTGTTACCTCACCATCAACCAATCAGAGAATTGTGCAGGAGCTGATCACATACCCTGCGACGCTCCTCCCTCACTTTCTCTTTAAAAACCCTTTCCTAAAAGCTATCAGGGAGTTTGGGTCTTTTGAGCACGAGCTGCCCATTCTCCTTGGTTGGCCCTGCAATAAACACTGAGCTTTCCTTCACCACAACCAGGTGTCAGTAGATTGGCTGTACCACATGTCAGGAGAGTGACCCGAGTTTGGTTTGGTAACGATGAGAAGACAAACAATGCAATCTAAGAATGGATTGAAGATTTAACAGAAGAGGTATGAATGACAATGAGAACATGGCAAGGTCCCCCACATCATGAGTCTCCAGGGAAATGAAAATTAACCACCGCGAGATCCCATGACACACTCGCCAAAATGGCCATAATTTAAAGGACTGACCACACCACCTGCGGGATAGGATGTGGAACTCTCAGGCTGCTGTAGGAATGTAAAATGGTCCAACCACTTTGGAAAACTGTCAGGAAGGGTAAACATACCCCTACCAGCAGCTGTTCCACTCCTAGGGGCTCACCCCAGACAGGTAGAACATGGGGGACTTGAGTCCAAATGCTTAGAGCAGCTTTATTCCCAGCAGCAGAAACCTAGAAACAATCCAAAATGTCCATCCGCAGGTGCATGATAAAAAGCGTCTCCGTACAAGGGAATACTACTCAGCAACAGAAAGGAACAACAGACACACAAACAACACGGACGGATCTCAGAGTCGTTACACTGGGGGAAGGAAGCCAAGCACCAAATGACTCCACTTCTATAAAGCTGTAGAAAATGCCCACTACTCTACAGTGACAGTAAGCTGATCAGCGTTGCCAGGGGATGGCAGAGGGGAAGCTGACTGCAGGGAGGCAAAGCGAGCTTTTCGGAGGGAACGAAAAGCTCTAAATCTTGGTTATGGTGGTTTCACGAGTGTGTTCATCTGTCAAAACTCATCGAAATGTACACTTAAAGGGGTAGAGTTTACTGTATGTAAATTTTATCTCGATAAACTTGATTTAAAAAAAGAGTAATTTTGACCAAGCAAGATTTTCTCCTACATTGGAACTCCAGATTTGTCGAAGAGATCTTCCCCATTCAGTACTTTATGATTTGAAATAGTCGGGGTGGGGGGTTTTGCTTGTTTGTTTAAAAGAAAACTACTTCAGTGAGCCTTTAAGGCTCAGGGCCACCCCACCCCTGACTGACGTGCTGTACTTGGTAGGTGGCTCCTATCAGGTGGCTAATCTCACTTCCGTATATGGAAGCAGCACATTACAGCCAAGCAGAAGAACAACAGCTCCAGAACATTCCTCTGTTAACGCTGATGGCGGCACCTCCTTAGAAGGAGGCACCTCATCTCGGGGCATTGCGGAGCGTGGGCATCTCTTGTCAACGAAGAGCCAGAACAGTTTAAAACCCACTTCTGCAGAGAACCCGGGGCCTGGGGGGTGTCAGCACAAAGGAACACTCGGGCTTCTTTCTCCGTCTCTTGGCCGGTGGGAAATAAAGAATACACTTTTAGCTGAATGAGAACTGAAGTGTATTGGAGGAGTGCTATAAATTATACCCGGGCCACCAAATAAAACTCAATTTTCAGGTGATGTGAAGGTGCAGTGCTTCTGGAGAAGCTGCTTTGCATATCACACCGGACAGCAGGTAATAAGAGAGGCAGGCCTCGCGCCGGACTGTCGGCAGCGGCCGGTGACTGCGCGCTTCCTTCCCTCCCTCTGATCGCACTGCTGCAGTGTTGATTCAGAACACGGCGGCCCGTGAACAGTGTCACCGTGGTGTCCCTGGTGCGGGTCTGCTGGCGACGCCGGCAAGGAGCCGCCGCACATAAAGCGCGATAAGGCACTGCATCCTGCCGCGCTCAGCAGGCTCCCCTTTCCTCCTGCAGTTAACATCAAACTGCTTTAGCCGCACAGACTTCGGCACTATAAACGGCCTCGAGGCAGAAGGCTGCCTGGCACGCTGATGGACGGGCTTCAAAGCTGAGCGCAGACTCACGTTCGGGGCGGAGGTGGGGGGCTGCCGAAAATCCGTATCCCTCCCTTCTCTGCGTGCACCCACTCTGCAGAGCCCCTAAGACACGCCTTAGAAATCGTTCTCCCATTAGCGCTGCTTGGTCCAATTAACAGAGGGTTTAGGGAAACATTATGAAGTGTCCTCGCAAGAGCCATAGCACCAGAGGCGCTGGACAGCTCTCGACGCCCTTGCCACCTCGCCTCGAGTGTGGTCCACAGTTGAGCAGAGCAGCTTCTCCTGGGAGCTCCTTAGAAATTCAGGGTCCCAAGACCCCTCAGGGGCCTGTTGACTCAGAATCTCTGGGGGTGGACCCAAAGATCTGTTTTAACGGGCACCTTCACGTGAGAAGTGCAGCTCTAAGCCCTGTTCTTGGCTCTCAAGCACACCTGTGCCTCTGGTGCTTTTCTCAGGAATCACTTACCTGCAGACACAGATGCCAGACAGGCTCAGGGGGAGGCTTCAGAGGAAACACTTACTGAAAATCTCATCCATTCATCCATCCATCCACCCACCCATCCAATCCTATCTAATCCATCCATCCACACCCACTTACTGACACAGCTATCCACCTATCCCTTCATTCATTCATCCCTCCCTCCATCCACCTTACCCTCCACTCCTACCCCCATCTATCCACCAATCCAATCCATCCATCCACTCAACCAACAGATACTGGGCGCTGATTTCCTGCCTGGGACTGCAGACCCAGGGATGAGAAGGCCCACTGGGTGCTGTGCCCTCTGTGTCTCTAGCCCACAGTTGGCCTTAAACTAATTGACGCCTAGTCTACCTCATCACCAGGAGAGGTGAGAAGGCCTGATGGCCAGAGCACAAGTGGGCTCCGAGGCTGCCCGTGAGGCTTGGAATGCCACCTCTGACGCTGCGTGGCTGTGTGACTTTGGGCAAGTTGAACAAGCTCTCTGAGGCTCAAATTTGTCAGATCTGTGAGATGGAGGTGATAACGGTCTCTACCTCAAGACTTGTTTGTCAAGGTTAAATGAGTTCATAAATGAAGACCAGAATCTGGAAAGAGTGAGCAGTCAAATATAAGCTGCGTGTATTTTCATCACTCTGTTGTCATCCCTGTGAACAAGGAACCCAGAGTCTGAAAAATGCAAAGAAGTACAATACAACAAAACTTCTAGAGAAGCGGAAGAAGAATGCACACGTGCTGAGAACATGGGGGAGTGGCTCTGTGTACAGCTGTCCCTGGAACACAGTCAGCAATCATGGTCTGTCTCCACCTACCTACCTACCCATCATCTATCTGCTTAGGTAAGACTTATACTAAAGCACACATCTGGTACAAAGCACAAACCGTAAGTGTAGAGCTCGATGGATTTTCAAAGTGAACACACCCACATTTTTAGAAGCATCCATCACTGGGACCGCGGAAGCCCCCTCGTGCCACAGTCCAGTGCCCACCTGCAAAGGTGACCACTACTATGCCTTCTGCCAGCGTCAAGTCTGGGAGTCGCCCTCGTAGGGAAGGCAGCGTTCACTGTGTTTGAACGCTGTGTAGTATTCCACTGCACACACATCCCACCGTTTCTTGTGCATTCTACTACCGATGGGCATTCGGATGTTTGGGGAAATCACAAATGGTGCTGCTGAGAACATTCTTGTATTTGCTTCCTGGTGCCCATCCACACGCATCTCTGCTAGGGACCCATCCCGGAGTGGGATTCCTGGGGCACGGGATATGCTTACACTCAGCTTTTTTTCTTTTTTAATTTTTTATTTTTTGGCCACGTCATGAGGCACCCGGGATCTTAGTTCCCCGACCAGGGATCAAACCCATGTCCCCTGCTTTGGAAGTGTGGACTCTTAACCACTGGACTGCAGGGGAAGTCCCACACTCAGCTTTGATAGCAACTGTCAACAGTTTTCCTGATGGCTGGACCAGCTGACACTCCCTTCCGCCCCACAGTGGGTCAGAATTCCAGGTGCTGCACACCTCTGCCCACGGTGGGCAGTGTCCGAGTTTCCCCTTCAGGAGGACTTTGAATGAACCCACCTTCCCGGCCTTGAGAGGCTCTGGACCACAGGCCTTCCCACTCTGCCCCACTCTTCACCCCCTGAGCAGCTGCTTTCTGCCCGGCGTCTCTCCCATCAGAGAATGTGTAGCCTAGAAGTCAGCACCCACCGGGAAAACGCCACGCAGATGCTGGCCCCTGTTCTCTGTAGTTCTCTTTGCTCTGGGATACTGGCCCCTCAGGTCCTAGCTGCCTTGGTTGCTTTCTGATGCTTTCAAGTCTTCCTCCCTCCCTCCCTCCCTCCTTCCTTCCTTCCTTCTTTCTTCCTATGTAATGCAACCTTTGATTTTTGGTGACTTAGTTGGATACCAGCCGCTCTGACATATTGGACCTGGAGGTCCCGGTCGATAGGTATGGACTGACTGCCTGGTGCGAGGGGCAGGTGGGAAAGAGCTACTAGCAGAAAAGTAAATAATGACTGGATAGCCATTTGCCTGTCATGAAATTCGGGGTCTGGAACTGGCACTCCAGGCAGAAGACGGAGCAGGGGCTGCACACACCAGAGGCTCCACGTAGATGATCCTGTTCAGGATCCTGGAAGCAGCAGTTTGGGAAGGTGGAGAGTAACATGTAAGGGGTGGACAGTGTGGGGATGAGAGGTGGAGCGGAGGGGCTGGAAGGGGCCAGGTGGTCCAAAGACAACCTCAGCTGGAAAACAGTTCTGACTGATGCAGGATGACATGTAAATCGAGAATCAGAGATGATGATGTTCTGACTTCACGCAACAGTCCCTAAAACCCCTGCAGGAAAATTGGGAACGCCCTTGGCCTTTAGATCTGTTTGTGCCGGGAGAAAGACACATCCTCCCTCCTGGCCCACTGAGAAACAGGCCACTGAGCCCCATCAGCAAAGCTGTGCAGAACAGACGGAGCTGTGCAGAACAGACGGAGCTGGGCAGAACAGGGCGAGCTGCCACCACACAGAACCAGTGCTCTTCACACAATGCAGGGCAAAGGTCTCCTCTGCAGGGCTGGGAGCACGGAGCTGGAAAGAAGAGAGGCGAAGACAGGGTGTTTCCACCTCGCTGTTTGAAAATGCAGCAGGAAGCTAGGTAGTGGCTTCGAGATTGTATTAATTGCTTGTTCCAAAGATGCCAGCCCGTGAAGCCCCCACTTCTCTGATTTTTCTTCTCCCTAATTAGATCCAGAGTTGCCGTCATATGTACAGTGCTCACTTCAGTTATAAACGAGTGACACGGACATTATTAAAGAAAACACCACCTACAATGAATGTGGTAACCAGCAACCGAAAAATTACTAACAATTACCCAGGAGCCGACAGCTGGTTTTAAGTAAAAGTTCACAAGCAAGATGTTTACATAGAAGAGTATCTTTATTTTGAAATCCTGAACACCCAAACATCCCTACACACATCCCGTGCTTCTGAGACAACCCAGAAAGAATACCAGGCAGCAAACACTTGCTCTAGCCTCATCCTCCCTGGGAACCTTCCCGGCTAACGCCCTCTGCCACCTTCGCTGGTGTTGACAGCCCAGGAGACCTTGGATAGCGAGGCAACAGCGTGATCCCAAAAAGTTTGGGAAGGCCAAGCCTGCCCGGCACAATCACAATGTCATTGGCCATGTTCCCGGCAATCATAATTGGGATCTATATGAGCCACTCACACACGAAACGGAAATGCAGGTGGTGGGACGGAATTAGCAAACAGGCAAACGTGTCCTCTGCAGTCCCCGAAGCTCAGACCTGAGGAAGATGTGGAGGTTCTGCAATCCTCCACCTGGCACACCAGGATCCAGGTAGCCCACAATCCTATCAACATGATGTAAACGTACATTCACTGAACTTAAGTCAAACGGCAATAGTGTGTGTGAGCTACGGATAACATTTTGTAGGACGTAACATTATTCACCATATACACCTACGTTTTCCTGTATTTCTCATCTTTAATACATGAAGCTCGAGTATTTTCCAAGCAAAACTTCAATCACAATCAGCGGGATGAAAACACTGCTCGGTGGAAAAACAAGATCATTCCTTTAACTGTCAGATTAAAAAAAAAACGAAACTAGTAACCTCTATTCAATATATTATGCATTCCTCTGTCTTATCGCTTTTTGTTTTCTCATAAAATAACTCTTCATCAGTTTTTTAACTGCAAAGAGCACAGAATAAAATTCCCTGGGATCTCCCCCCGAGGGATGTATTGCTAATTGTCTATTGTGTGTTTCCCTGAATTATCACACAGAGGATGTGAGCACGCTTCTGGGTTCACGGCTGGGCCAAGGCCACTGATGTGATCAGCAGCGGGTGGTCCTGGTCCTTTCCTGGGCAGTGCCAACCAGAACCACTGGCCCCGGTGCTATGGGGACTAGGGGACTAGGGGGGCGACTGGGGTTCTGGTGCCACTTGCTCCCTGTCTCTGCATCTGGACGGCCTTCCACGGGCTCTCACCTCATCTCACAGGCAATCACTGCAGTGTCTTCCCTCCTCAAGGGTCTCTCCTGGGCCTGACCTCAGGACTGCGCCCCAGCAGGTGCCTGCTGCAGACCCGGGCTCCACCTATCCACACAGGGACGGGCTCTACCGCCCTGTCCTGAGCCTTCCCTAGAGCCCCTGCCCCCTCCCCCTGGCTCCGCCCAGGCCTCCGATGACCCTCCCTGGCAGATCCCTTCCTCGTTTCACCCCAAGTGCCCAAGGGGGCCAAGTGGCTGCTCCAGCTTCAGGGCTGAGCTGCCATCCTGGCCGCCTTCCTATCCCCACCCTCCTGTGGGCAGAGCAGCGCTCAAGAGAGAGGGTATGCGGTCCGAGGGGCCAGCGTGATCCCAGCACCGCCGTCAGAGCCCCGCACACAGCACAGATGTAGAGTTGGCTGTAAAACGGGACACTCGCGGCCTGCGGGCCGGGGAAGGACTGCGTGTGCTGGGCTGGGCCGCGTACTGGGTGCACCAGGGCCTCACCTGGATGGCAGGTAGAGCAACAGCAGCAGCGAGAAACACCCAAAGAGGGAGGGACTGTCCAGGGTCCACCCTTGGGGTTTCCTGACCCCAAACCTGTTCTGCCTCCTCACCTGCAACGCCATCTCTCCTACCCCACCTCTCACAGGTGAACCTCGTCCCTCTAGGTGTAGCTTCGAGGCCGGTCCTCCAGAGCCTCCCCTGGCCTCCAGGACTCTGCACCTCTACACTGGAGCCCCACAATGCCCAGCGTGGTTTTCCAGCCCAGCACGGCCTCGTCCTCCTTTGTGGGTCTCTCTGACTGTCTCCTGCACTAACTCTCATTTCCCTGAGAAGAGGTTGTCTGATGCTGGCGCCCCAGGGCCTGACACAGAGCCCATCTCTGCAAACCTTCCTCAGATGCGCCTGCATGGGTGAGAGCCCGAGCCCGCAGGCTCCCCTCCTGCAGTGGACCCCGTGCGCTCTGGGGTTGTGGGTCAGGTTTCAGCTTGTATGAATGCACATGTGTGTTTGTAAGTTTTTATGTGCATTTGTGCGCACGAACACATTCACACACCTGCATGTGTGCACATGGGTATGCGTGGTATGTGCATGCACATGGATGTTAATTTGTGTGCATGTGTGCATGAGCGTGTGATCAGGTATGAGCTGGAGAAGCAGGCAGAGGCCAGGTGGGGGAAGGTTCCAGAAGCTGCTGAAGTCTAGCCTCCAATAAGGCAGGACCATGCATTCAGGACTGCTTGCCTGGAGGCAGAGAGAGGGAAGGACCAAGTAAAGCACTATTCATCATGCAGAAATCAGAGGGTATAAGTGTGTAGATCTCAAACTGAAAGAAAAAGCAAATGACAACTGTACCTGCCAAGTAAAAGAAGGGATCCAATGCAAGTCACACGCAGAGAAATCCCCCACCAAGTTTCCCGCAAGTGAAATTTCTCAAAGCGTCATCTGAGTCGATGGGAACCAAGTTCATCCGAGTCCATTTGAGAAATTAAACAAAACCAGAGCCAGAGGAAAAGAGCCCGGGGCTCCACACAACCTGTCTCTGTTGTGGACGCTGTGAAAGCTTTGCCGTTGGCCAGTGCAGACAGGACAGAAGAATCTCCCTCACTGCCCCGGTGGGGCAGGGCTGGCACAGGAGGGAACTGATTTAGAGGCACAAGGGCAGGGGCTGCTGCGTCTGTGGTGGGCACACACCTCCCACCGGCACCCCGGCTGCAGCCCTTGTCCTCACTCAGAACTTGTGGCTAGACTCTGGATGTTCCGGATGAGAGGTCACAACCTTCGTGCTCAGGTACCCCGTGGACAGAAGGACTTTTTTGGCATGCACCCTAATTATGTGGATATTTACATGTTTGTAAACGTGCTGCTGTCAGTACTCAGTAGTTTAAGGCACAGGGTTCCCTTCGGGGGAGGCTGGGAGAGGTTTCTTCCATAAGGATAATGCATATAGATTTACATTTTGTTAAGTCCTCCTGGTAACACTGCATGTTTGGGGCTGACTTCTCTCAGATGTGATGGGATCATCACTCGTTGTTTGTTTTTGCTTTTTCACCCCTGACTCTGGCCGGGAAGGGGCTGGCCCTCACCCAGAAGGGGTGTCAGCTCTGGAGCTCTGGCTCACTTAACACTGATGCCGTGAGGACTGTCTCCAGCTTGAGGTTCCCCTGTAGGAATATGTGAAAGCCACTTGTCTATTGTGTTAAGGCGAGTTTAGTTAAAACTAGGCAATAATTCATAAGTCCACTTCACCAAGTGCGCTCCCAATGAGCCCAGCCTCCACGGGCTGGTTGCAGGCAGTGAGCAAGCCTGCCCCACCTGCTCTGCGCTCCCCTCAGCTCCCCTCCTGACATAACTCAGCTCCTCAGATCCAGGCACAGGCAGAGCGTTCTCCTCTACCCCCATCATGAACATCAGTCAAGTTCAATGTCTTCTGTTTTTCCTTGAAGTAGACATCAAAGTACAACAGGGAAGGTCTACACAACACAAGTACCCAGCCTGACGGATTTTCACTGTGGAAACCACCTTGCCTCTCTTGTGTAACCACCACCCCAAACCCCCCTTAATTCCCTTTAGCCCTGAAACACCCTCCACCCCAAAGAGACACCTTTACCCCAACTTCTAACTGTGTAGACAAATTCTACCTTGTTCAGTATTTCCTATCAACTGAAGCATCCAGAATGCTCCCTTTGGTGTCTGGCTCCTTTGATCAAAAGTTTGTGTACGTGTTTCACCCATGTCCCTTCTGGTGGCTTCCATTTTGTCTAGAATTATGAAGTCTCCTCTTACTACTGGATTTAAGGAAGATTTCCTGGTGATTTTCTTGGTAATTATCTTTCTTTTTTTTTATAGTTGATTTACAATGTTGTGTTAGTTTCAGGGGTACAGCACAGTGATTCAGTTATACATATACATATATTCATTCCTTTTAGATTTTTTTCTCATATAGGTTATCACAGGATATCGAGTAGAGTTCCCCGTGCTATACAGTAGGTCCTTGTTGGTTATCCGTCTTATATATAGCAGTGTGTGTACGCTCCTCCCAAGCTCCTGATTTATCCCTCCCTGCCTGCCACGTTTCCCCTCTGGTAACCATAAGTTTGTTTTCAATAACTGTAAGCCGCTTCTGCTTTGTAAATAAGTTTATCTGTATCTTTTTTAAAAGGGATGGGATAGGGAGGGTGGGAGGGAGATTCAAGAGGGAGGAGATATGGGGATATATGTATAGCTGATTCACTTTGTTATAAAGCAGAAACTAACACACCATTGTAAAGCAATTATACTCCAATAAAGTTAAAAAAGTTAGATTCCACATATGAGTGAGATCATATGATGTTTGTCTTTCTCTCTCTGACTGACTTCACTTAGCATGATCATCTCCAGGTCCATCCATGTTGCTGCAAGTGGCATTATTTCATTCTCTTTTATGGCTGAGTAGTATTCCATTGTCTGTATGGACCACATCTTCTTTATCCCTTCCTCTTTCGAGGGGCATTTAGGTTGTTCCAAGGGTAATTTTCTGAAATTGAAGCGTACCATTGCTGGAGTAAAGGATACACTCTTAACAACAAATCTCACAGCTGTGCAACCCCATGTAACCACCAGCCAGTGAAGCTAGAGAAGATTTCTGGTCTCCCCATGCCCCACAAGGTCAACCCTCCCACAAAAATGAGCCGCTCGTGACCTCCGTCACGATGGGCTAGTTTTGCCTGATTTCGGGCTCCAGGTCATGGAGTCATGTATTCTTCTGAGGCCGGCTACTTCCACTGATATCATATCTCTGAGATTCACCTGCAGCCACTCTTTATCGTTGTCTATATTGTTCAGTTCCATGAAATCCCAATTCATCAGCTATGGGTCGTTCCCAAGTCTGGACTGTTAGGAAGATGCTGCTGTGAACGCTCTAGGACGTGATTTTCGTGCACACCACAAGTTTTCGTTGGGCATAACCTTAGGAGGGGGGTAGCTGGGTCCCTGGAAATGCACACGTTCAGCTTTAAAAGACCTGCCATGTGGGTTTCCAAAATGGTTGGGCCATTTCTTTTCTTTTTATTGGCAAAAAAATGTTAATGGAAGTTGTAGTAAGATCTTCCCAGCCTTTCAGGGACATTCTCACATGGCCCACGTGGGGATGGCTGCCCACAGGACACAGATGATGTCTCCCTGCTGAGATGTCCACCCACGTTGCCATGGTGACGGGATCACACCCAGAGTGAGGGGCACCTGCAAGCAGCCCCTCTCTCTCTTCCCACTCTTTCAGCCATTTTTAGCTCCACCCCCACCAGGCCTGGCCCTGACCTGTCGCCTCCCACCAACAAGGCCTCCAGGCCCCCTGCAGGTCTCCCTGCAGCAGGAGGAGCCCTCTGCAGAGGGAGGCTCTTTCTCAGAGCGAAGGATTCCCGCAGCTACACACACTCCTAGGACCACATCATCAGGACTACGCTGGGAAAGAGCCAGACAGTACTGGGTCAGCACCTGGTATCTTCTACTGCTGTGGGTCCGAGGCCTCCTCATCTCCCTACACTTCCTGGTAAAACGGGGCTCATGGATGCCCACTCGGAGGGTTAAGGTTAGAATTCGATGAGAATTCACAGGCTTTGCAAACAGTGCACACAACAGACGCCTCCCATGCTGGGTGCTTCTCAGGAGGCTGCAAACATTCGGGTGTGATCCCCACCCTCAGGGCCACACGGGGCAGGTGACACCGATGGTTGTGTAGTTCAGAGTCGATGTCATCTATGAGGGGACAGTGCAGAGAGACAGACCATAGGGGACTCACAGGGCACAGAAAGCAGGGACCTCTGCAAGGTGGACGGTTAGGCCACGGCCTGAAGGGCGAGCAGGCATTCGCCAGACAAAGGGGAACAGCACGGGGGGCAAAGGCTGGGAGCGGGGACGGCCTTGGCTCGAGGACAGAGAGAGAGACAGCCAGGCCTGTGGAGAGGAGAGAGGAGCGGTGGACGGGCCAGACCCGTGCGGTTCCTACAGGGCAGAAAGTGGCCAGACAGAAAGTCTAATGGATAGTTGGGGCCTGTCCTTTCCAAACGTGCCTTTGAGTATAAAGATGGCCTGGCTGTTACTGGCCCCACTGCTGGACCAAGACGGCCAGCGCTCAGCACACGGGGAGGGAGTCGGGCCTCTGGCAGCACCTTCAGAGCAGAGGCCACAGGGACGGGGTCACGTCCACGCGTGTGTCCCCCTCCCCCCACTGCACATGCACAGCGTCTGTCTCCAGCCCTCCCGGAGCTGTTTCAGCAGTAAAACAAATAATGCAAGTCTGGAAAACTGGCCGACATTCTGAGAGGTAAACAGCTAGAGATGCCCTACCGGGTGTGCGGTGCCAATCTCAGCATCCTGGGACATCAGTATATATAAAGATACTGCGGCCAGAGACGGGTGTGTGGAGACAGTTGTTGGTAACAATAGGCTCAGAGGGGGATGCGCTGACTGCCTGACGCATCACCCTTGAGGCGCCTGCTCACACCCGCAGTATATTTAGAGGCAACAGCTGGTGCTTCAGTGGGCGTCCCACACCCCACAGCTGGTTCCAGGCGGAAGAGGCCACCTCAGCAGGTTTGCTGGTATGGGGGGAGGGGGAGGGGGAAGGAGGGGGTGGAGGGAGGGAGGACACAGACAGACAGGCCCGGACAGCACAGCCCCCAAGCGAGGCCTTTTCTTAGGAAGAAGGAAGTGGCCGCAGAATCCAGGTCTCATCCACAGAGCTCTGCTCAGCTCTGTGGGCCACGTATTTCTCTATTGAGCAGTAGTGCCGGCCTGGGCCAGTCCTGCTGCATTCCAAATGAGAGTTTCCAAACACCTCCTCAATTCAGCTTCCCCTTGGGTCCAAAGTCTTCCCATCCAACAACTGGGCCAGCTCCCAAGACATGCACCCCACGTCTATGTGCAGACATCCAATCCGCCCCAACGGCAGCAAGTCAGGAAAAAACTGTCCAGGTTTTACCCTCTCAAAAAAATTGCCTTTAATTAAAATGCATAAACCCACATAGCCCAAATCATACTCAGAAACCTTGTGTCCGACATCCATTCACGATAAAAGCTCTCCAGAAAGAGGGCACAGAGGGAACACACCTCAACCCAGTAAAGGCCACACGCGACAAGCCCAGAGCAAACATCATACTCGATGGTGCAAAGCTGAAAGCGTTTCCTCTAAGGTCAGGAACCAGACAAGAATGCCCCCCTCATCACTTTTAGGAAACATAGTATTGGAAGTCTTAGCCAGAGCGAGTAGGCAATGAAAAGAAATAGAAGGCATCTGAATCAGAAATGAAGATGTAAAACCATCATGTTTTTGAGTGACATGGTATTTATTATATGTAGAAAATCCTAAAGACTCCAAAAAGCTGTTAGGACTAATAAACAAATTCAGTAAAGTTACAGGGTACAAAATCAATACACAAAAATCTTTTGCATTCCTCTACGCTAATAATGAGCTAACAGAAAGAGAAATTAACAATCCCACTTACAATTACATCAAAAAGAATAAAATACCTAGGAATAAATTTAACCAAGGAGGTGAAAGACCTGTACAGTGAAAACCATAAGACATTGATGAAAGAAACTGAAGAAGATGCAAATAAGTGGAAAGATATTCTGTGCTCATGGATTGGAAGACTTAATATTGTTAAAATTTCCATACTGCTCAAAGTGATCTACAGAATCATTGCAACCCCTATCAAAATTCCAATGACATTTTTCACAGAAATAGAAAAAGACAATCCTAAAATGTGTATGGAACCACAAAAGACCCTGAATAGCCATCTTAAGCTGGAGGCATCATACTTTCAGATTTCAAACTATATTACAAAGCTGTAGTAATCAAAATGGTAATTTTTGGTATAAAAACAGGCACAGAGACCAGTGGAATAGATTAGAGACACTAGAAATAAACCCACACATATGTGGCCAATTAATATATGACGAAAGAGCCAAGAATATACAATGGGGAAAGAACAATCTCTTAAATAGTGTTAGGAAAACCAGACAGACACATGCAAAAGAATGAAACTGGACACCATCTTACACCATCCACAAAAGTTAACTCAAAATGGATTAAATACTTGAACATAAGACCTGAAATCATAAAACTCCTAGAAGTAAACACAGAAGGTAAGCTTCTTGACATTAGTCTTAGAGATGATACTTTTGGATTTGACAGCAAAGGCAAAAATAGACAAGTGGGATTACATCAAACTAAAAACCTTCAGCACAGCAAAGGAAACAATCAACAAAATGAAAAGGTGACATACTGAATGGGAAAAAATATTTAAAATAATTTACCTGATATGGGGTTAATATTCAAAATATATAAGGAACTCACAGAACTCAAGAGCAAAACCCAAAAACAACCAAACAAAAAATCTAATTAAAAAATGAGCAGAAGACCTAAATAGACATTTTTCCAGAAAAGGTACAGATGGCCAACAGGTATGTGAAAAGATGCTCAACATCACTAATCATTAGGGAAATGCAAATCAAAACCACAATAAGATACCACCTCACACCTGTTAGAATGGCTACCAGCAAACAGCCAAGAGTTAACAAGTATTGTTGAGGTTGTGGAGAAAAGGGAACCCTAGTACACTGCTGGTGGGAATATAAATTGGTTCAGCGCCTATGGAAAACAGTATGGAGGTTCCTCAAAAAGTCAAAAGTAGAACTAACATGTGACCCAACAATTCCACTTCTAGGTATTTATCCAAAGGAAATGACAACAGGATACTGAAAAGGTATCTGCACTCTCATGTCCACTGCAGAATTACTTACAATAGCCAAGACATGGAAGCAACCTAAGTGTCCATCAACAGAGGAATGGGTAAAGAAGATGTGGGGTATATACACAATGGAATATTATTCAGCCTTAAAAAGGAAGGAAATTCGGACACAGGCTACAACGTGAACGAACCTTGAGGACATTATGCCATGTGAAATAAGCCAGTCACAAAAAGACAAATATTGCATGATTGCCTTTACAGGAGGTCCCTCGAGGAGTCAAACTCATAGACAGAGAGCAGAGTGCTGGATGCCAGGGGCGGGGGAGAGAGGATGTGGGGGCTGGTGTTTAATGGGGCCAGAGTGTCAGTCTGGGGAGATGGAAACATCCTGGGGATGATGGTGGTGATGTGAATGTGCTTAATGCCCCTGAACTGGGCCCTTAAAACTGGTTAAGGTGGTAAATTTCATGTTATGTATATATACCACAGTAAAAAAAAAAAATCAATTTCAAAGGTTTCTTTTTCTTTTTCTGATGTGGCTCCGAGACCATTTAAAATCGCTGTGCCGACCTCATTTTTGCCTGGGCAGCGCTTCAGGGCTGGGCACACGTAGATCTCTGGGCCCCACCCCGAGGCTGCGATTCAGCAGGTCTCCAGTGGGGCTGAGAATGTGAGCTTCCAACACTTTCCAGGTGATGCTGATGGCACTGACCCCGCTCTCAGAACCACAGCTGGAGGGGATCTCAAATGCCACCTGCCTCCCAGTGGCTCTGAAACTTCCAGTTGGCAGAGGGTCCAGCTTCCTCTCAGGGACACAGGACCGTGATGCCCCAACCTGGCAGGAGAGGGGCACGCGGGCGCCAAAGCACCCACTGCAACAGGCCTCTCCTCCTGTTCTCTAGTCGGCATTTACTGGGGGTGGCAGGTCCAGCCCAGCTGCTCAAGCCTGATTCACAGGAGACCAACTGACTTTAACAAGAGGACAGCAACAGGCTTCTCAAAGTCCTCTCCCACCGGGGAAACCTCCCAACTGTGGCTCTAATTGGAATTCTGATTCTGAGAAGTGACCCGGCCGAGAGGAGCCCCTCGGCCACTGCAGAGCAATCCCACCCTCCACCGTAGCACGGCCCCTTGGCTTTCTGCTGCCCTTGCGAGATGGGAGTGTTATCAGTACCACAGCCAGGAGGACAATAAGATCACATGGAAATGCTGGGCATCAGCTTTGCCGGGAGCTTGCTGGTGAACGGCGTTTATAACGAGCTGGCATGGAAGTGGGCTGGATGGGCCTCTGCTTTAGAACTGTGGGCCACAGAGGGAACCCCTCTCCTCCCAGATGGTCTCATACTGCAGCCGAAGTAGCAAGCTGCATGAGCTGACCAAGTGCAGGGAAAACGCATGTGGTCAATGCATTGACCCACTGCCCCCTCCCTGCCTGCTGGCATCAGGGCTGAGCTGGGCTCCGGGGTGTGTCCACTCCAGGGGCCCTATGTGACACGTGTGCAGCAAGGGGCTGGTGGGTAATGTGATGGGCTGAACTGGGTCCCCCCAAATTTCATACATTGAAGTCCTCATCCCCAGGACCTCAGAATGTGACTGTATTTGGAGACAGGGTCTTTAAAGAGCTGATTAAGGATAAATGAGGGTACTAGGGTGGCCCTAATCCAATAGGACTATGTTCTCACAAGAAGGAAAAATTAGGACACAGACAACATACACAGCAATGACCCTGTGAGGACACAGCAAGAAGATGGTCATCACATTCCAAGGAGAGAGGCCTCAGAGAAGCTAGCACTGCCTACAGCCTGACCTTGGACTTCCAGCCTCCAGGACTAGGAGTAGATAAATGTCTATTTACATAGACATGCCTGTGGTCGTGCCTCGCTGGCTGGAGGGGACACATAGGAAAGACCTTCTGACAGCTTCCCTGGGTGGGGGGCAAGCGCTGGCTGCAAGTCAGGAAGCAGCCGGTCACAAATGGGTGGTGTCGGGGAGAAGCTGGAAAGTTCCTGGGGTGGGGGAGGGGGCCCTCGGTGACAATCTGGGTCCCTACTGTGTGCCAGGCCGTGACCTCATCAGTACACGGTGACAGCGATGACCTGGGTCCTACGCTGTGTGGGCGCACACTGGGCTCGTCTGAGCTTGCAGCGGTGCTGTCACCACCCTGGCTTCCAGGTGAGGAGCCTGAGGCTTCTGCAGAGCCAGGTCCCAGGGAGGAGTGGCCCACGTGCGTCGGGAGGACAAGCGGCTCCCAGCAGCTCCCCAACCTTGCAGCAGGAAAAGAACGTGCCAGGCCCCCTCTCTCCTTCACGCCCTCCCCCCGGGGACAGAGCAATGCCGAGAGCTGAAGGGTACAGACACAAGTCAGGGAGCGCCCTCGTCTAGAAGGAAGGAAGGCAAGGAGGAAACGAGGCAGGGGCAGGGATCCAGGCAGCGGTGCAGGGTGGGCTCCGGGCGTGGGGCCTCTGCTGTAAAGGAAAGGGCGGGGAGGGCGCCGCGGGGGGGCCTCAGGAGGGAGGGTTTAAAACCAGGCAGAGCCAGAAGGGCTTCTGCACGGAAGTAACATCAAAGTCAAACAGCCAGGGACACGGGTATGACATACGACCGGTTCAATGCAGTACTTTCCAGAGGCGAAGAGGAGACCCCAGCATCTGGGATCCGGCCTGCCCAGCACCCACGGCCCGTCCTCGGAACCGGCCCCCCGGCTCCCCCTGACTTGGCCCCGAGTTCAGTGGGCTGACTCTGCCCCTACAGCTCTGGGGTGAGGACACGACCCAGGCCCTAACTGGTTTGAGGGAAAACCAAGACGTAGATGCAATTCCAGCACTTCCGCTAGGGTTCCTGGCAAGAAGAGCTCTTGTTTCTCTGGGTTTGGACCCGGAGCTGCAGGCATGGGGAGGTGAGGCTGGGGTGGAGCCAGACCAGTCTGAGGACAGTCAGAGCCCCCAGATCTAGGGATGCAGCAACACATGGAAATGCATCATGTGAGCCAATAAATCCCTTCCCCATACCCCTCTCGTCCTTATGTCACTTTGAGTCAGAAAAGCAGGAGGGGCCTTGAACACTAAGGAACTGGAGGAGGCCAAGCCAGGGGGGTGCTGGTGGATGCTAACAGCTGGCCCTCTGGGAGGAGGCTGATGTGTAGCACCTGCCAGTTTCCTGGTGTAACTGCTCCCTCCACGGCCAGTTTCAAGCCCCTATGTGCCTCTACTGACCAGAGTCCGGGAGAGGCTGCTCTGGGGAGATGCTGCAAGCCAACTGCAGTCACCCCCGGTTCATGCCCAGCACCCAGATTTTCCTGTTAACAGTCACTGAAACTACCCTGGTTCCTCTTCGTATGAACTAGGTTAAAGACAGTGCTCATCTGTCTACCAGGACTAGGTGAGGAACCAGGCGGGGGGCAACCCCAGAAGAAAAAGTGGTGGCTGCAGGGCAGGGTCGATTGTCTCAGTGACCCAAGCGTCCTTCATCTGCTCTGCTGAGAGGAATGACAGGGAGGGGGCCGGGCTCTTGTGCTCTCAGGGTGGGGGGGATCTTGTCCACCTCTTTCTGGATGAGGCAGGAGGCTCAGAGAGGGGAAGGGATGAACCCGTGGTCACACACTGAGATGTGGCCTCATCCATGGTCCTCCTGCTGGACCACGCTGAGGAGTGAGTGTGCTGGTGGCGCTGACCAGTTCGTGGTCTGAGCCTCTGTCCCCCCTGCACATGCCAGCTGGTGGCCTGCCCTGGTCCGCTCATGTGTGGACATACCCCGGCCCGCACATATGCCCCACCATCCACATACTGCTTCCCTTCCAGGCCCAGCACTCACTGCTCACTTTATTTTTATTAATTCTTTTAGCTGAAAACTCACTCTGCACCTGAGAGAGCTCCAGGAAATGAGCCGCCCAGCACAGATGCAGAGCACATGGCGGGCCCTGTCGGAGCGCTGCTGCTGGCGGCATCTCTGAGGTGGTGACACAGTGAGCCCAGCTGGCAGCTGAGCCTCCGTGTGGAAGCTGGGCCTTCTGACCCTGTGGGAAAGCTGTCCCTGTGAAAACTAAAATAGAGAAGATGAAAGAGTCTCACCTGAGGCCGTGCCAAAGCAATCACCTAGGTGCAGTCTCTGCTAAGGCCTTTACACCCTGAAAGCTTGTTCTCGCATGAGGGAGTGACTAATGCAGTTTTGAAATCAGACTCGTCCTAGGTGAGCCTGAAGGTGGAGGCACAGGGGACCCTCGTCAGGATACCACTCAGTCTCCCGTTTTGAGGGTGGTATAGGATGGTGAAGAATAACAATAAGAACAGTAGATTCATGAGAGTAGGGACTTTGTCAGCCTCTTTGATTGCAGAATCCCCACTATCTGGGATGGACGGAGGCATGAATGCATGGGTGGGTGAATGAATGCATGGATGGATGGATGAATGGACACATGGGTGAGTGGGTGAGTGGGTGGGTGGATGGATAGATGGATGGGTAAGTGAATTCATGGGTGGATGGATGTGTGGGTAGGTGGGGTGGTGGATGGATGGATAGGTGGGTGGATAAGTGGATGGACGGGTGGGTGGATGGATGAGTGGTGAATGGGTGCGTGGATGGATGGGTGGGTGGATGCGTGGGTGGATGCATGGATAAGTGGATGGATGGGTGGGTGGGTAAACAGATGGGTAGCTGAGTGGATGTATGGATGTATGGTCACAAGGTATTCTTCTTTTATAATAAATTATGGGAAAGGCATTAAAGTGTCACCAGGCTTCCCTACGACACCAGCCCGTCCTGGCTCCGCGTAGGAGGGGAAGCCGCCTGATCTCAGGGCCTAGACTGACTGGTTGAGATCCCTGCTCAGTTTCGAGCTGTGTGCCCTTGAGCAGGTTGCTTCACTTCTCTGAGTTTCCTAGTTCTCGCCTGGGAAAAGAGGGTGAAATGACACTAACCTTAAGGTCTGGGCAAGGACGGTCTGTGGTCTGTAAGCTCCCAAACCTGAACTAAGATTATTAGTGTTCTAAAACACCGAACAGGGCTTCCCTGGTGGCGCAGTGGTTGAGAGTCCGCCTGCTCATGCAGGGGACACGGGTTCGTGCCCCGTTCTGGGAAGATCCCACATGCCGCGGAGCGGCTGGGCCCGTGAGCCATGGCCGCTGAGCCTGCGCATCCGGAGCCTGTGCTCCACAACGGGAGAGGCCACAGCAGTGAGAGGCCCGCGTACCGCAAA
>NW_021703769.1:2193965-2352849 GCF_005190385.1 Monodon monoceros
CAGTGGTTGAGAGTCCGCCTGCTCATGCAGGGGACACGGGTTCGTGCCCCGTTCTGGGAAGATCCCACATGCCGCGGAGCGGCTGGGCCCGTGAGCCATGGCCGCTGAGCCTGCCCGTCCAGAGCCTGTGCTCCACAACGGGAGAGGCCACAGCAGTGAGAGGCCCGCGTACCGCAAAAAAAAAAAAAAAAAAAAAAAATACTGAATATTCTTAGCTACTTAATGCTATATCTTTGCTAGCTTTGATTGATCCCCTTTCAAAATTTCTAAACTAGGAACATTAAAAAATAAATGACATTTCAGGGCCATGGGGAAATTGCAGTGTTAAAGAACAGCTCCTAAAATCCTTCCAGAATGATTTCTGGGACTCATGTCTCTCATATACAGCAGCTTCCACCTACTTGAGACATGCTTAGTAGTTCTTATCCTATTTCCCCTTTAAAATAACTCTAAAATACACAAAGTGAAGTGACAGCATGCCCTGCGCTCCACCTCAGGTCGGAGGTGGCTGGGGTCCCGATTTCTGACATGCACTGGCTCTGCTGAGCATGGAACCCTCCCTAGGCCCTAGTGAACCCTTGTGTTTTCATGCTTAATTTTCTTTCGTTTTTCTTTTTAATTAATTAGTTTATTTATTTTTGGCTGCATTGGGTCCTTGTTGATACACACGGGCTTTCTCTAGTTGCAGCGAGCGGGGGCTACTCTTCCTTGCAGTGCACGGGCTTCTTGTTGCGGTGGCTTCTCTTATTGTGGAGCATGGGCTGTAGGTGTGTGGGCTCAGCCGTTGTGGCACATGGGCTCAGCAGTTGTGGCTCACGGGCTCTAGAGCGCAGGCTCAGTAGTTGTGGCGCATGGGCTTAGCTGCTCCGCAGCATGTGGGATCTTCCCAGACCAGGGCTCGAACCCGTGTCCCCTGCACTGGCAGATGGATTCTCAACCACTGCGCCACCAGGGAAGTCCGATGTTTAATTTTCAATTTGCATCTTTAAAAAGGTAACATTTGATCCAGATGAGTTGGTCTAGTCTGAAATATTTATCTGTGAAGAACACGTTTTAGTTCCTTATGGGGAGGGAGGGAACCCCTCTCAACGTGGAAGTTATTTAAAGAGCATTACGGGGGTGTGGTGTGTTTCTCTCTGAATCCCATCTGTTTCAACGTCTCTTTGCCGGTTCTGACTCTGGTACCAAATGAGGGAGAAGCTCAAGGTCAAGGCCACACTCCCCGTACCGGCTGCAGGGGCAGCTTGGGCTATTCCAAGGTCAGTGAAGTATTGGGAAGTCCTCCACGCCTGTGCCAGCCCACACTGGGCTTTGGAAACCAAAAACATCCTGCAAATGTCCATGGTGCTTTGCTTGTGACACAACTACCCGGCAGTTTTCTAAGCTGCTCAATGTGCAGAAGCTTAAATGTCACACTCAGGAGTGAAGAAGCCAGCGGAAGTCGGTGTCTTCAAAGGGAGACATTCTGCGTGTGGCCCCAGCCCCAGTGGACCTGGTCCCCTGGCAGCCATGGGGCTGGGCTCCTTGAAGACACACAAGCGGCTGGGGCACCCATGATCACAAAAAGCTTTGTGCCACAGACATTTGTGGAAGGCCCATGCTGCAGACTGTCAGGGGCCCCGTTACAAAAGTAAGTTATCCCACCTTCCAGAAGCTTGTTGCTTCCATGAGCACGGTATGCAAAAATGAAAGAGAACCAAAGAGGATCCATAAAACAGGGCTTCATTCCACCCACCCTGTGCTCCAGAGCCCAAGCTCCATCAGGGCGAACGCACACCAGAATCTGGCTCCTTCTTCCTTTATCCTGCTGAGCATGGGGGTGTCAGCACCACACAGTGTAGTGTCTGCAAGGAAGCTGACCTTAACTTTTTTTCTTTTCTAAAAAATGTGTACCGATGTGTAACATATATACAGTAGTAACGTGCACTGGTTTTCAGGCGACAGCCTGATCAGTTTCACAAATGCGGGTGCCGGGTAAACAACACCGAGATGCAGACCTTGGACACTCCCTCCTCTCCGTTCACAGACCCCACCGGCAGCCCGCTGCTCTGTGGCCATCCGTTAGTGTAGGGGGCAGAAGGATGGTCTGCAAAGACGTCCACATCCTCGTCCCCAGAAGCTGTAAAGATGTGACTACATGACAAAAGGGACTTTGCAGATGCTATTAAGGCCCTTGCGACGGGAAATCTTCCCGGGTTCTGGGTGGGCCCAAGGTAATCACGAGGGTCCTCTTAAGGAGGAGGCAGGAGGGTCGGAGTCAGAGAAGGACCCGTGATGATGTAAGCACAGGACGGGGTGATACGGAGCCAAGGGGTGTGGGCACCTGCAGAAGCTGCAAAAGGCAAAGAAACAGATTCTCCCCTGGAGCCTCCAAAGGAGCAGGACCCTGCTGACCTACGCTAGGTGTCCAACCCCCATGACTGTAAGCAAACACGTGTAGGTGTCAACTTGTTTAGCTTGGCCTGTTCACGAGCATCACGTAACTGGAGTGGTCGGCGTGTGCCCTTTGGAGTCTGGCTTCCCTTGCTCAGCACCGGGGTGACGATCCTCATCTATGTCACGTGAATAGTTCCTTCCCTCCACTTCTGTGCTGGATCCCACGGGATGCACGTGCCCTGGTCTTTTTACCCACTCTCCCCTGTGTGTGCACTTGGGCAGCTCCCAGTGTTGAGTGACTATGAATAAAGCTTCTAGGAACACTCCTGAACATTTTAAAAATTATCTTTTGTTGTGATATACGCACTCATGCCTCCTGGGAATATACCCAGGAGTAGAATTTCTAGAGAAACTTCATAAAGAAGTCTCTGTTTCGCTTTAGGGAAACCTGGCAAATCCTTGTCCAAAGTGTTTGCACTGATTTCTACCACTATTCATAAGCCGTGAATAAGAGTACAGTTCTTGGGCTTCCCTGGTGGCGCAGTGGTTGAGAATCTGCCTGCCAATGCATGGGACACGGGTTCGAGCCCTGGTCTGGGAAGATCCCACATGCCGCAGAGCAACTGGGCCCGTGAGCCACAACTACTGAGCCTGCGCGTCTGGAGCCTGTGCTCCGCTACAAGAGAGGCTGCGACGGTGAGAGGCCCGCGCACCGCGATGAAGAGTGGCCCCCGCTTGCCGCAACCAGAGAAAGCCCTGGCACAGAAACGAAGACCCAACACAGCCAAGAGTACAGTTCTTCCACACCTTCATCATGACTTTTAACCACAAGTTTACCACTTCTTCACTGAAAACGACTTATCTGAACAACTACAGGGGTCGAGACCCTTGGATTATACTTTCATTTCATCTTCAGATCACTCCTCCCCTCTGCGGCAGATGTGAGAATACTACTTCCATAGTATGAACATGAGGCATTAGGGCCACAGCTACATGTACGTGGTTCAACCACTCTAATTTCTTATTCACTTTTGAACACAGAGTAGATTCCATCCCCTAAGATCCTACGTGGGCACCCAGGTCCAACTCTAAGATGTGGCACTGTGCCCCGCTGGGAAATTATCAGTGCCACAGGGATGGGTGACTGCAGGGTGCTTGATTAAAGCCTGGGCATCTCCTCGTGGCACGGGTGTGGGAGCAGCACAGTGTTCACTGGACAGAGCAAGAAGAAATCGCCAGGCCCGAGGAGGGCAGTGCAGAGCAGTGAGGTTGGCATAGCTTCTGGGAAGTGGGACCAGAGCTCTTGCCCCTCCCGGGGAGGCAGGTGCAAAAGACAGGGGGACTGAAAGCTTTAACTGTGGTCACCAGACCCCTAAACAAAATCAGCCTGAAAAGGTATTTAGATGATGTATCAACGGTACGAGTGAAAACAACCCATGGTTTTCTTATCAATGTTCCTCCTAAAAGGAACAAGACCCCCCCCCCCCGCCATCGCAAATCCCTGAAGCCCCGGATGTTGGGTGTTTCCCTTAGGAAAGGATGCAGATTCATAGGAAATTTGGCCTTAAGAGAACAGGGCGCTATTTCCCCCCAAATCCTTCCCTCAATCTCAGCTACGTCAAGAATCGTCACGTCTCCTCCTCTGACAGTCATAATCACAATGAAGTCTGGAAGCACTGGGTCAGGGCCAGGTGCACTGGGTGCTTTTGGTGCCACTGGATATTTGAGGAAAGGCAGGAAGCATGAAATTTATTTGATGCCTTGACACAAAAACACTCTACCACTGTGGAGGACAGCGAAAGGTGTGAAAATTAGACAAATTAACTCAACTTTCCAGAGAAGCGCCATTGTTTAGGACTCAACAGCTGTCTTAATCGTTTTTGGAAATTAAAACAAACAGAAAAAGAGCAGAGGAATGAGGGGGGGAAAGTGCAGGGCCTCTTTCCCTGAGCCAGGACTGTGGGAGTCATGGTCCTGGGCCCCTGCCCACCTGGCTTCCCAGCAGCATCTGGGCACCCTCCCCACCCTCCCCACCTGGCGCCCGGCCACTGGGACTCCTGGCTGCACCTTCTGATCAGTAGCACGTGAAAAGACATGGCCCTATCATTAGGCCTTAACCGAGGTTGTCATTCACCTAATTGCTTCAATAAAATATAATTAATTAAGAATAACATGTGGAGATATTTACATGAGCTGAAGATAGCACACTGCGATTTCTAGATTTTTCCTGATAACTTGTGTCCTGCCACCCACTTCGTTGTCGTATTTAGCTAAAGGGGGAAGTGATTCCACAGTCAAAAATGCTGCTTTCCCGTTCGCCTTTTTGGTTTAGGGGATAAAGAGAATTCAAGGTCTATTATTATCTGTGCAGAAAAAGTGTCCCATGCAAAATCTGGGACATAGGCAGAAGTTGCTGGAAGAAAGATGCAGACATGGAAACATGTAAGGTGAAGCACAGACACCTGGAGAATAATTCAGAAAGTGATACCCTAGTATGGGGCAGAAATAAGTGACGTGGAGAAGGACCCTTTCCTGTTCTCTGAATCCGGCTTACACATTTTCCCTGAGATTATTTGATTGGAATCATTGCACCTGCATGGGGGGGGATGGTGCTGGTGGCACAAAGTGGTCACTTTCCAGAATGTCCTGACTTCTAGAGAGGTGACAACATACCACAGAGTATGACAACAACCCAAGATGAGTGAAGCTACAACTGAAGTACTACCCCTTCCCCCAGCAAAAACAAAAGTTATGCTGTAGGAAAAGCTGCATTAGGTTCACCTGTACACACAGACACTCCCTCAAACTTGTAAAGGTGTATTTGCTCACATAAATGAAGCCCAGAGGTTGGCAATCCAGAGGATTACAGTTGCTGGCAGGATGGTGTATTTCTCTGCCCTGTGTACGTGGGGTTTCCATCTTCAAAGTCCCCTCATGGTCCAAGGTGGCTGCTGGATCTCCAGCCATCACTTCTATGTTCCACACAGGAAAAAAGGAGGAAGGAAGGAGGTTGAGGGGGGAGGCATAAGGGAAAGTTTGCAAAAAAAAGAAAAAAAAAACTTTCCAGAAGTCCCACAAAATATTTCTGGTGATAACTTAGTCACATGGCAACACCTAGCTACAATGGAACATAGGAAAGAAGCTTTTTGGCTGATATATCATTTTTCCTGGATAAATTTGTGGATCTGTAAAAAAGGAAGAGAGGGAAAAAGGATGCTCTCCAACAGACTCCACCATGGCGCCCTGCGAGAACGTGGCTTAACCCTTCTGTTTTCTCATCTGTAAATTGGTCTAACACTCATTCAGGTAAGAGGAGTATGTGCCTTAAGACTAAAGCTCTTTGCAAATACTCATTATTAAAAACTCCCTGCTACATCCAAGAGCTAAATAACCAGGGCAGACATTATAGGGGAGATCTCCAGGCTGCGTAAACTGCATCTGACCCCCACTGGCTGTCGCCACGACAGGTCTGTGAGGTGGGGCTGCATCAATGCCAAAGGAGACACGTTGTCCCACCAATGGACCTGAAGGTGCTCCCACGTCCCCACCACCCCCGGCCCTTCCCCCATATTGTGTGACTTCAGTTTCTCTGGTGTGGCCGTGAGTCTAATTCTGCCCAATGGACGCCCTGGCCCTGGGTTCCTCCCAGTGGGCGGGTCGCTGCAGTGGTGACAGATGAGTCCCGGGTTTGGATGGGAAGGAGAGGGTGAAGCCTGGATCCCTGCCTGACTGTGTGGAGCAGAGCCCTAGAGACTCATGGGGACGGGGTGGAGGAGTAAGATGTAACCTCTGATGTTAGTCCTGAGACTTGGGGGGTGTCTGTCCCCCAAGCAGACCCCAGCTCGTCCAGGCTGCTAGCGGGACTGCACCCCTTCCCCTGGGCTGCCACAGCTCAGCAACACCCCCACCTCACCTTGTATCAACACTAACGGGCTCCGTCCTTTCCTTCCTTTCAACAGGTACTTCTGTATTCAACTACGGCTTCTGAGAGATGCTGCTAATTGCAAGCAAGATTTTAACAGCCTTAAATCCTAGTGCGTTGTGTTGAACAGGTATAAAAACATTCTGGCCTCCAAAGGTTTCTGCAAGTTGAGGGGAGTGAAACCCCCCTGGAGAAGCCCCCTGAAGATGGAGGGGTAGCTCTGCTTTGCGACCAGAGCCGTGAGCATGGAGTGAACCGTCCTCCATGTCACCATCCTCCGCAGTCAGGGTCAGGCCATGACCCACCTCCAGAAGAGCTGTCCCTGCAAGGACACCTGTCTAAAGAGGACAGGAGGGGGTCCAGGTGGGAGGGCCACCCAGCAAACCCTCACTCCACCCCTGGCACCTGAATGCAGCTGTCCAGTGGGGTCCCTGCAGTGGGGGCTGTGCGAGGACCACTGGCCTCGGGGGCAGCCCCGTGGGCTCACAGCTCCCTCACCCTAAATGGCACAGGTCAGCCCATGACCCCTGTCCTCAGCCCCTGCCTGGAAGGCCATCACCTGTCTGGGAGCCCCTGGAGAGCAGGTGCAGAGTTCATTTCATCCCAGCCTCTCAAGGTTCAGCATCACATATGAAAGCAGGCACCAAATACAACACTGGCTAAAAGATATCAAACCACAGGCTGGCCATGTGGAGGATTTAACGATGGATGTCAGGAGTGAGTGAGGCGGCGTGTGGCCTGATAGACAACAGTGGGTCAGTCTCAGTGCTTTACGCTGCTTCTGCGAAGGAGGGCAGGTGATTCGGTGGCGGCACGGATGCAAAAGACATGTCACAGGTTGGAAAGCCGAGACTTACCCTGGGGGCTCAGAATATTCTCCTACTTTTGAGTATGTTTGAAAATTTCCATTACAGATCTTTTTAAAAAAACGGGTAGTTCCTTTTTCTTAGAACAAAAAAACAACAAACTTGACAATCCTGTTCAGAGGGTCCAGTCTTGGAAGAAATTAGTATAAATAAAGATTTGAGGTTCAGCTGATAACAAATTTAACCCCAGTCAAGGCCAGAGGGATGCCTCCACTACAAGAGGCTGCACAACCTAGAAATCCTGGAACGGACGTGCAAGCCAGCTTACAGGAGGGGCCACGGCGGGGGTGATGGGGCAGAATGGGCCCTGTTCAGTCGGAGTCTGAGGTGGGTGTTCTTTTTTTTAATTTTAATTTTTTTTATTGAAGTATAGTTTATTTATAATGTGTTCATTTCATGTGTACAGGAAAGTGATTCCGTTTTTTATATATATATACATATGTAAATATATCTATTCTTTTTCAGATTCTTTTCTCTTACAAGTTATTATAAAATATTGAGTATAGTTCCCTGTGCTATACAGTAGATCCTTGTTGATTATCTTAGCAGTGTGTATACGTTAACCCCAGACACCTAATTTATCCCTCCCCCCCTTCCCCTTTGGTAACCATAAATTTGTTTTCTGTGTCTGTGGGTCTGTTTCTGCTTCATAAATAAGTTCATTTATATCATTTTTAGATTCCACGTATAATATATGACATTTGTCTTTGTCTATATTACTTCACTTAGTTTGATAAACTCCAGATCCATCCATGTTGCTGCAAATGGCATAATTTCATTCTTTTTTATGACTAAATAATATTCCATTGTGTATATACACCACATCTTCTTCATCCATTCATCTGTCCATGGACATTTAGGTTGCTTACATGCCTTGGCTATTGTAAATAATGCTGCAATGAACATTGGGGTGCATGTATCTTTGTGAATTAGAGTTTTCTCTGGATATATGCCCAGAAGTGGGATTGCAAGGTGATATGGTAACCTGAGGTGGGTGTTCTATCCTGGGGTCTAAAGGTGGGTGTTCTGTTCTAGGTACTCTGCTTACAACTGTCACTATGATTAAAGGGACAACAATGGCTAATGCAAGTAAAATAGTTTTCCCAGAATCGAGGAAGCCATGGAGTGGAGAGGAAGGTTTCTCTCTGTGTGTACAAGGCAAATATAAATGCTGCCCCTCTTCCTTGTTCTAGAGAAAAGGCCAGTAGGTGGAAGAAAAGGGGGATTGTAGCCCAACTTCCAAGAGTGGACTAAATGGCCCAAGGGGTATCCTGATTCATGAGGGGTCAGTGGCTGAGCCGAGGTGGTCTGCTGGGACCCAGAGCGAGTGAGAAACCAGCTCAGCTGCTTTCACCAAGTGACTCAGAAGAGTTGGCTTCATTGACTGAAACCATCATGGTCGGGAACTGTGGCCACAGCTCCAGGTCACTTCTAAACAAACGTCTGTGCAACAACTTTATAACAAGAAAACCAAGCAAGGAAACGAACACTTTCCTAGCTTTTCCAAGAGCAAGGATGTTGTTTGGTAAGGATCTTAATGAGAGGGGGCGAAGTCAAGATGGCATACTAGGAGGATGTGGAGTTCGGTCTCCACACAGCTAGGGCACCTACCAGGCACCGGCGGGGGACCACAGACACCTAAGGGGACGGGAGGAACTTCCTGCGACCGGGTAGGACGTGGGGCGTGGGGGGAGTGAGGGGGGAGGAGAAGTGGAGGTGGGACGGACTGGCGCCCCTGCAGGGTGGCTGGGGGAGGGGAAGGGGGAAATGGGGGGAACCACTGGGAAGGCAGAGGACCAAAAGGGAGCGTGGCCAGGATTCCCCTGCCCACTTGGGCCCCCGGGAACCTGCTGAGAGCCCGGGCCTGATCCTCTGCCCATCGAGGCCCCCTCCAGCCACGGGATCCTGAGGGAGTGGGAGGGAGGGAAGGGGGAGCAAAAGTAAAGGCCGGACCTCCTGGGCCTGCATCCCTGAGGGGCGGCTGGGGGAGGGGAGGAGTTCCCACACCCAGGGGGACCCACCCACGGTTAGCGGTGCAGCGGGGACGGGGGAGACCCTGGGGGAGACCACGGGGGAGACGGTGGGGGAGGGGCACGGAGGACCGGAAGGGCACGCGGCCAGCGCTTTCCCTGTCCACTCAGGTGCGGGGAGGCTGCTGGGACCCAATCCTCTGCCCTCGGAGCCTCCCTCCTGCTGCGCAGAGCCCAAGCCCCGCCCCTGCACCCTACCCAGGGCCCTACGTCTACCCTCGGAGACGCCCTCCACCACGCTGGACCTAAACCCCACACACTCACACCCGACTCTGGGCCTTAGCCCCAAACACCGGAACCCCACGTTCCAGAGGCCCGCCTTTCCATGTGCTGCTGTTCCCCTTCCAGGCAGGTCCTAAGCAGAGGCCCCGCCCCATGCTCAAACGTCACCCCACCTCAGCCCCGCCCCCATGGCCTTATCCAGCTACATGGGTCCTGAGCCTAGGCCCTGCCCCACGCTCAAAAGTCACCCCCCACCCGCCTAGGTCCCGCCCCACGCTAAACCCCACCCCTGCCTAAGTTCCACCCCCAGCCTAAACTCCGGCCGGAGAGCCAAGGCTTTTTTCTTTTCTTTTTTCCTCTTTTAGATTGGGGCTGTGTTTTACCCTATTGGTTCATTGTTGTTGACTCTTTTATATTTTTCTTTTTCCTAATAAATCTTTTATTTTTCTAATTTTACTTTATTCTTTATACCTCCTTTTTAGTGTTCCCTCTTTTGGGTTTGTTTCCCCCCCCCCCCCATTTTTTTTTTTCCTTTTTTCTGTTGTGGTGTTACTTTACCTTGTTGCAGTTGTTTCAATTATAGTTTTACTTTTCCTAATATATTTTTTATCTTTCTAATTTTATTTTCTTTTTTATTCTTTGATATTATACTGTTCCTTTTGTTCTTTCCTCCTTTTTCTTAACACGACACAAGGCTTGCAGGAACTTGGTTCCCAGGCTGGAGGTGAGGCTTGAGCTCCTGTGGTGGGAGCTCAGAGTCCAAACTGCTGGACTAACAGGGAAAGTCAGACCCCAGGGAATATTAATTGGAGTGAGGCTTCCCGGAGGTCCTAATCTCAGAACCAAGACTCGGCTCTATTCAACTGCCTGCAAACTCCAGTGCTGGACGCCTCAGGCCAAACAACCAGTAAGACAGGAATACAGCCCCACCCATTAAGAAAACATGAAACGACAAAAAACTGTTACAGAAGAAGGAGCAAGGTAAAAACCTACAAGAGCAAATAAATGAAGACGAAATAGGCAACCTATCTGAAAAAGAATTCAGAGTAATGATAGTAAAGATGATCCAAAAGCTCAGAAACAGAAGGGAGAAAATACAAGAAACATTTAACAAGGATCTAGAAGAACTAAAGAGCAAACAAACAGTGATGAACAACACAACTACTGAAACTTAAATACTCTAGAAGGAATCAATAACAGAATAACTGAGGTGGTAGAACGGGCAAGTGAGCTGGAAGACAAAATGGTGGAAATAACTGCCAGGGAGCAGAATAAAGAAAAATGAATGAAAAGAATTGAGGACAGTCTCAGAGACCTCTGGGGCAACATTAAACACAACAACATTCGAATTATAGGGGTCCCAGGAGAAGAAGAGAAAAAGAAAGGGTCTGAGAAAATATTTGAAGAGATTATAGTCAAAAACTTCCCTAACATGGGAAAGGAAATAGTCAAATTAAGTCCAGGATGCGCAGAGAGTCCCATACAGGATAAACCCAAAGAGAAACACACCGAGACACATATTAATCGAACTATCAAAAATTAAATACAAAGAAAAAATATTAAAAGCAGCAAGGGAAAAGCAACAAATAACATGCAAGGGAATCCCCATAAGGCTAACAGCTGACCTTTCAGCAGAAACTCTGCAAGCCATAAGGGAGTGGCAGGACATATTTAAAGTGATGAAAGGGAAAAAACTACAACCAAGATTACTCTACCCAGCAAGGATCTCATTCAGATTCAATGGAGAAATTAAAATCTTTACAGATAAGCAAAAGCTAAGAGAATTCAGCACCACCAAACCAGATTCACAACACATGGTAAAGGAACTTCTCTAGGCAGGAAACACAAGAGAAGGAAAAGACCTACAAAAACAAACCCAAGACAATTAAGAAATGGTGACAGGAACATACATATTGATAATTACCATAAATGTAAATGGATTAAATGCTCCAACCAAAAGACAAAGACTGGCTGAACGGATACAAAAACAAGACCCATACATATGCTGTCTACAAGAGACCCACGTCAGACCTAGGGACACATACAGACTGAAAGTGAGGGGATGGAAAAAGATATTCCATGCAAATGTAACTCAAAAGAAAGCTGGAGTAGCAATTCTCATATCAGAAAAAATAGACTTTAAAGACTATTACAAGAGACAAAGAAGGACACTACATAATGAGCAAGGGGCCAATCCAAGAAGAAGATATAACAACTGTAAATATTTATGCACCCAACATAGGAGCACCTCAATACATAAGGCAAATGCTAACAGTCATAAGGGGGGAAATTGACAGTAACATAAGAATAGTTGGGGACTTTTAACACCTCACTTTCACCAACGGACAGATCATCCAAAATGAAAGTAAATAAGGAAACACAAGCTTTAAATGACACATTAAACAGGACGGACTTAATTGATATTTATAGGACATTCCATCCCAAAACAACAGAATACACTTTCTTCTCAAGTGCTCACGGAACATTCTCCAAATCAAGCCTTGGTAAATTTAAGAAAATTGAAATCGTATCAAGTATCTTTTCCGACCACACCACTATGAGACTAGATATCAATTACAGGGAAAAAAAACTGTAAAAAATAAAAACACATGGAGGCTAAACAGTACGCTACTAAATAACCAAGAGATCACTGAAGAAATCTAAGAGGAAATAAAAAAATACCTAGAAACAAATGAAAATGAAAACATGATGACACAAAACTTATGGGATGCAGCAAAAGCAGTTCTAAGAGGGCAGTTTACAGCAATACAATCCTACCTCAAGAAACAAGAAAAATCTCAAATAAGCAACCTAACCTTACAGCTAAAGCAATTAGAGAAAGAAGAACAATAAAAACCCAGTTAGCAGAAGGAAAGAAATCAAAAAGATCAGATCAGAAATAAATAAAAAAGAAATGAAGGAAACAATAGCAAAGAGCAATGAAACTAAGCTGGTTCTTTGAGAAGATAAACAAAATTGATAAACCATTAGCCAGACTCACCAAGAAAAAAAGGGGGAAGACTCAAATCAACAGAATTAGAAATGAAAAAGGAGAAGTAACAACTGACACTGCAGTAATACAAAGGATCATGAGAGATTACTACAAGCAACTATATGCCAATGAAAGAGGACAACCTGGAAGAAATGGACAAATTCTTAGAAAAGCACAACCTTCCGAGACTGAACCAGGAAAAAATAGAAAATATGAACAGACCAATCACAAGCACTGAAATTGACACTGTGATTAAAAATCTTCCAACAAACAAAAGCCCAGGACCAGATGGCTTCAAGGCGAATTCTATCAAACATTTAGAGAAGAGCTAACACCTATCCTTCTCAAACTCTTCCAAAATACAGAAGGAAGAACACTCCCAAAGTGATTCTACAAGGCCACCATCACCCTATACCAAAACCAGACAAAGATGTCACAAAAAAGGAAAACTACAGGCCAATATCTCTGAAGAACATAGATATATAGATACAAAAATCCTCAACAAAATACTAGCAAACAGAATTCAACAGCACATTAAAAGGATCATACACCATGATCAAGTGGGGTTTATCCCAGGAATGCAAGGATTCTTCAATATATGCAAATCAATCAGTGTGACACACCATATTAACAAATTGAAGGATAAAAACCATATGATAATCTCAATAGATGCAGAAAAAGCTTTTGACAAAATTCAACACGAATTTATGATAAAAACTCTCCAGACAGTAGCCACAGAGGGAACCTACCTCAACATAAAAAAGGGCATATATGACAAACCGACAGCCAACATCATTCTCAATGGTGAAAAACTGAAACCATTTCCTCTAAGATCAGGAAAAAGACAAGGTTGCCCACTCTCACCACTGTTATTCAACATAGTTTTAGAAGTTTTAGCCACAGCAATCAGGGAAGAAAAATACAAGTAATCCAAATCAGAAAAGAAGTAAAACTGTCACTGTTTGCGGATGACATGGTACTATACATAGAGAATCCAAAAGATGCTACCAGAAAACTACTAGAGCTAATCAATGAATCTGGTAGAGTAGCAGGATACAAAATTAATGCACAGAAATCTCTTGTATTCCTATACACTAATGATGAAAAATCTGAAAGAGAGATTAAGGAAACACTGCCATTTACCACTGCAACAAAAAGAATAAAACACCTAGGGATAAACCTACCTACGGAGATGAAAGACCTGTATGCATAACACTATAAGATACTGATGAAAGAAATTAAAGATGATACCAACAGGTGGAGAGATATACCATGTTCTTGGTTTGGAAGAATCAGCATTGTGAAAATGACTATACTACCCAAAGCAATCTACAGATTCAGTGCAATCCCTATCTAACTATCAGTGGCATTTTCCACAGAGCTAGAACAAAAAATTTCACAATTTGTATGGAAACACAAAAAACCTCGAATAGCCAAAACAATCTTGAGAAAGAAAAATGGAGCTGGGGGAATCAGGCTCCCTGCCTTCAGACTATACTACAAAGCTCCAGTAATCAAGACAGTATGGTACTGGCACAAAAACAGAAATATAGAACAATGGAAAAGGATAGAAGCCCAGAGATAAACCCATGCACATATGGTCACCTCATCTTTGATAAAGGAGGCAAGAGTATACAATGGAGAAAAGACAGCCTCTTCAGTAAGTGGTGCTGGGAATACTGAACAGCTATATGTAAAAGAATGAAATTAGAATAATTTCTAACACCATACACAAAAATAAACTCAAAATGGATCAAAGACCTAAATGTAAGGCCAGACACTATAAAACTCTTAGAGGTAAACATAGGCAGAACACTCTATGACATAAATCACAGCAAGATCCTTTTTGACCCACCTCCTAGAGAAATGGAAATAAAAATAAACAAATGGGACCTAATGAAACTTGAAAGCTTTTGCACAGCAAAGGGAACCATAAATAAGACGAGAAGACAGCTCTCAGAATGGGAGAAAATACTTGCAAACGAAGGAACTGACAAAGGATTAATCTCTAAAATATACAAGCAGCTCATGCAGCTCAATATCAAAAAAACCCAATCCAAAAATGGGCAGAAGACCTAAATAGACATTTCTCCAAAGAAGATATACAGATTGCCAACAAACACATGAACAGATGCTCAACATCACTAATAATTAGAGAAATACAAATCAAAAGTACAATGAGGTATCACCTCACACCAGTCAGAATAGCCATCATCAAAAAATCTACAAACAATAATTGCTGGAGAAAAGGGAACCCTCTTGCAGTGTTGGTGTGAATATAAATCGATGCAGGCACTATGGAGAACAGTATGGAGGTTCCTTAAAAAACTAAAATAGAACTACCACATGACCCAGCAATCCCACTACAGGGCATATACCCTGAGAAAACCATAATTCAAAAAGAGTCATGTACCACAATATTCATTGCAGCAGTATTTACAATAGCCAGGACATGGAAGCAACCTAGGTGTCCATCGACAGATGAATGGATAAAGAAGATGTGGTACATGTATACAATCGAATATTACTCAGCCATAGAAAGAAACGAAATTGAGTTATTTGTAGTGAGGTGGATGGACCTAGAGTCTGTCATACAGAGTGAAGTAAGTCAGAAAGAAAAACAAATACTGTATGCTAACACATATATATGGAATCTTAAAAAAAAAAAAGGTTCTCATGAACCTAGCGGCAGGACAGGAATAAAGACACAGATATAGAGAATGGACTTGAGGTTACGGGGAGGGGCAAGGGTAAGCTGCGACAAAGTGAGAGAATAGCACTGACATATATACACTACCAAATGTAAAACAGATAGCTAGTGGGAAGCAGCTGCATAGCACAGGGAAATCAGCTTGGTGCTTTGTGACCACCTAGAGGGGTGGGATAAGCAGGGTGGGAGGGAGATGCATGAGGGAGGGGATATGGGGATATATGTATATGTACAGTTGATTCACTTTGTTATACAGCAGAAACGAACACAACGCTGTAAAGCAATTATACTGCAATTAAGATGTTAAAAAAAAAAAAGAATCTTAATGAGAAAGGCAGTCTGGAACATGTCCAAATCCAGTGCTTTTCTGGGACCTGTATCTGAATACATCAGGATAGAATGTATGATGCCCAAGAAATGTGTCAAAATTAATCCTCGCTCAGCTGGATTCTACTGGCCCAAGGCATGGGTGTGCAGCCTGGGTGCCACGCCTCGGGCTTTGGGGAGGTGAAAAGTGCATGATTCACAAGAGGACATCGGCAGAGGAGGAAGGCCATCCTCGTGCCTCTAATCGCTCTGGTTTCCTCTCCAGGAGAAATGACAGGGTTCCCGGCATGCATGGCAAGTGTTGTTCCCTGCCCACTGGTAGGTACAATTCTTCCTATTAGAGCAGGTCTCAGTGGCTCATGGAGAACACGACCTGCTTTTCTCAAGAGGCAGGTGGTTCCCCCACCCGCAGCCATCAGTGAACTATGAAGCAGACCAGGTCTGTGATTGTTAATGCTGTGGGTCAGCTCGGGCCGGATGTCCCATCCAACACCAGTCTACAGGTGGCTGAAGGTATCTGGGGATGAGATTAACATCGAAACAAGTAGACTTTGAATAAAGCAGAAGGTCCTCCATAATGTGGATGGGCTTCATCTAATCAGGTGAAGGCTTCACAAAGAAAAGACTGAGGTCTCTTGACAAAGAGAAAATTCTGCCAGAAGACTGCCTTCCAATGCAACTGTACCATGGAATCAACTTTCCCTGGGTCTCCAGCCTGCTCTGCAGATTTCCCCCCATCTTTGCGTGAGCCAAAGCCTTACAGTCAATCTCTCTCTCTCCACTCATACACATCCTATCAGTTGTCTTTCTCTGGAGAAGCCACTAATGCAAAGTCCTTCCTGTTTCCTTTACCCTTATAAGTCTCAAACAACATGATTCGAGTCTTCTTCTTTATCTCTAAATAGCACTCTTGGGAACATCATCTCTTCTCTACATAAGTTGTAAATAGATGCAAATCTATCATAATGCAAAATCAAGCCTCCGTAAATATTTAAAGCTGAAAATCTTTCGAGGTACATCATCAATCCCAAGATAAATAAGCAAGACTGATCTACTTGGATGCTCATTCAATGCTAATGTGAGAATACGAGTCTCTGTAAATGAAAACAGCGAGTGAATCCTGCACAAACACTCTGAGCTCACTCCCCACAGTACATGGTGCGCAGAGCTGCCCACTGGTCAACGACTGGTTGTCCATCACACAAGTAAACCTCCCCCCTCAACAAAAAGTTCATTCTGTGGATGGGGTGCTTAAAAAATAGTAACCGTGACACAGCCAGGCCCTTACGGGACTGTCTTCGTAGCCTGGTTCCTAAACTTTGACGCATGAGAGAATCTCATCATTCCTTCCCTCCATCCACGTTAACAGCTCCTTCCCGAGGCAGGTGCAGAGGCCCTGCCAGCACTGCCCACACCCACCAAATGGGATTCCTACTTGGGCAGAAATTGTTTCTCTTTCAAATGAAAACTGTAGTGTAATTTAAATATTTATATTCTGTACATCAACATTTTAAACAAGAAAAGAATACAATGCCTTTCTGAAGAAAATGACAGGACCTATTAAAAAGTACCAGTTCCCAGGGCACAGGTTTCAAGTTCAATCCCGTCAGCACATCAAGGTGACTCTAGGTCACCTTGGGCCTACCTTCAAAAGCCTGTATTTTTAAAAAGTGTGTTTAGGAAAGCACATAATACATGCAGAAAAGCATGGAAGTCATAAATGTACAGATTGATGGATTTTCACAAAGCGAACCCACCTGGAAAGCCCCGCCTGTATCGGGGAAGGATCCTGACAGCCTCCTAGAACTACCTGGCCTCCCGCCTCCCAAAGGAATCACCCAGAAGAGGCCGCATTTTCAAAGACTTCCTAGATGGCCCTTATTTCAAAAAATATTTTTATCAAAATAATTTTCACCTAGTTTAAAGATTTAAGTAGTATCAAAAAGTATATCAAGAAACCCGCTAGACCCCTATCACCCACTCCCCAGTCCTGGGGCATCCAGCCCCCTGGGGTTGTGTCCCAAGGCTCAAATGGGGTTACAGGTGGGGCAGTGACAGAGATAAAGGGGCACAATTACCCCTCTGGTGCCTCCACACGGCCCTCAGGGTTCTGAGCCTGAGAGACCTGGAAAGGCTGAGCTGGGGAGAGACCAGACACGAGACGGGTTGCTCCGAGGCTGTGCCTGGCGTGGACCCTGCCACACAGCCGTGGTTCAGACGTGGTTAAAACAACAGATCACCCACCAGGCGGTGGGGGTAGGGGCAGGATGTGTGTCTGCTGTGAGCACCCCTGTGAGCTGGACTCTTCCTATGTAGATGGTCTGAGGACAGATGTACCTCGAGAGACCCTGGTCATGTGTAAAAGCAGCCACAGCCGATACCTTACAAGCAGGCTTTATGCCAATAAAACTTTATTTATAAAAACAGGCAGAGGGCCAGATAGAGCAGCCCTACTTATAGTCCTAAACCAAGCTGTCAGCCACATTAAGAGGTTAAAGGCCATGGAGGAACAAAGCAGACTCGATGAAATCATCCCAAACATGTGAAGTTAACGAGACCCTCTGGATTTAACATGGATTTATCCCCACCTCATTAGTGACAGAGCTCGCCCTAAGTGTTTACTGTGCCTGGAGATAAAATGTTGACGGCAGAGTTAGCAAGACCTTTAAAAGCTGTGTTTAGAATATTAGTAAAGTTATTAATAATGCCATATACATATTAATAGTGCGAAAAGTTCTTTTACTGTTAATAAATTAAGTAAACATCTGTTTTCCTCATCCTTTGACATGTCAATTTATGCTGTGTGTTTTTACTAAACAACAGTAATACAGGAGCTCCTGCATATAATTTATAAAATAGCAAATATGGGCTAAGTGGTCAGATACTTTTCTCTGGGGTTTGGGAGCCACTGATCCAGTGACAAGCTTCCCAGCACATCTTCTTTTTACAAAGCATCGAACTTTCAGGCCTAGGAAGAGGCGAGCGACTGAGAAGCTGAAGGTGGACCCCCAGGGGCTCCCCAAAGGCCCAGCCCTGCCCTGGCACGTCCTGCCCTCTCGGGGGAGAGCCCAGCTTCAGGTAGATGACAATTCCTGATTCTCTGGGACATGCTAACCCCCTGGCTTGAATCCATGGCTGGGGATCCGGGCCAGCGGCTCTGAGCCCAGGGGGCGGGGGGGCAGACTTTCACAACAGGCCCTGGGGAGGCTGCAGAATGACTGTGGGTGTCAGGGAAGCGAGGGGAGGGGGCTTGAGGCGCTCACAGTCCAGCAGTTGCTGAGGCTTCCAAAGTACACAAGTGTTTGATTTGGCCCACAAGATGGCTGTTGTGGTTTCTCTGTTTTTTAATAGGAAGCTTCCAACATTTAAAAATGGAAAGATTTCACATAAAATCTGGATTTGAATCCATTTGAGAAGTTGGTAGACGTGGTGGTTCTGGCTCAAGGATCTGCTGGGGGGAGGAGAGCTGACCGCTCCGATTGAGGCACATCCACCCTTTGCTGCAGTCCGCAACCCTCCCCAGTGTCTTCCACCCACTCCTTACAGCAGTGTTCAGGTGAAGTATCTCACTTCTGTCCCTCTATGTCCCCATCAGAGTGGGAACATGAAAGGGCTTTAGAAAGCCAAGTCTCCCAAGGTCCAGGAGAGCACAATCTTTCTTCATGGAGATACAGCGATTCCCAGAACCGCTTCCCTCACTCGCCCAAGAGAGGCTGGTGGGGTGGGAGAGCCTCTGGTGGGGAGTAAATCCTTGAGCTGAGCCTTGACAAGCGAAGAGGAGGACCTCAGGGGAGAGAGGACACATCTGATGGAGGGGGCCTGAGGTCGAAGGTATGGGGGCAGTTCGAGAGGAGAGACGCTCTCCAGGAATTGCTGGCTTCACCTGAGATGCAAGCCTACACCACCTAGGAATCCCTCCAGGTGGAGGGTGACCCATCCCCTTTCTCACATATCTCAGAACGCACCACACCACGTTAGATTCGTAATGATAACAACCCCAATGATAATAACAATGCCATTACTTGTATAAGTGTTTTATATTACGATATGATACGTGTGATACATGCACATAGACTGTTACCAGACCACATTAATATAGTAAGACAGTAACAGTCTTGATGATGATGGTGACGAAGACAATGTGGATGGAGATGGCTCACTCTTACTGAGTGCACACTCTGCCTGGTGCATTACGTACCCATCTTACAGGTGATGTAAGTTCCGTGGATGTGGACCCTAGGCCCATCTTGGCAGTAAGGGCGGAAGCAGCTGACACTGTTGTTATAATGGTCAGCTGCACAATCTCCAGGTCTGACAGCCTAGGTATGAATCCAGGCTCTGCTGCTTCTTAGCTGTGTGACCCTGGGCAAGTTACTTAACCTCTCTGAGCCCAATATTCCTGTTATGTATATTGTAAGAGTATCTACAGTATTCTGAACACTGTACGCGCTAATAGTAAAGTGTTGCTTGGACCACTGCCTGGCACGTGCGAGAACTTAATGAACGCTGGCACTGCTGCTGCTGCTGGTGGTGACTGTCGTTATTAATTATTGAGCATTTATCCCTGGCATGATGCTTACCTCCATATATGCATTCGCTCATATAATCCTCACAAGAGCCCAGTGAGCTGCGCTCTTATTCTCCTGATGTGATGGAGGAGTTAGAGGCCTGGAGTGATTGGGACACACAGCCAGGAAGTCCCTCCAAAACTCGGGCTGGCTCTGCTCTGCCGTGGGGCGTCCTTGCATGACAGCCACAGGGCTGACACCTAACATGGGGCTCAACTGCAGCAGCTGTTCAGCAAACACCTGCTCAGTGATGGATGTGCTGGGAATGGACCCAGGCTGGGCACTAACTCAGAATCACTTCCATGAGAGCACCTCGTCTCAGGATGCCCCTTTCTGCTGCCAATCAAAGCTTCCAGGCTGAATTTTGCCAGTGCCTGGGGGTCGTCTGGATCAGTGAGGCTGGAGGTTGTTCATCCTTGCATCAGATACTGGTAAGGAAGGCCCCCTGGCCCCACACACTGATGGGAGGCCAAGCGCTGCTCTGGCTTTTCTCTCGAGGAACCCGGGGTCCCCCATCAGGGGAAAAGGAGACGCAGCCGCCCCAGCTGGCCTACGTGAGGACTAATTAAAACAGCGCTGTCAATGTCACCAAGACCTCACTGTAGAAAGCAAACAAAGGCCCTCAGGTCAAATAAGATAATAAAAAGGATATTCCTACAGAGATTCAGTGGGAACTGACTCAAAAAGAAATTAGAAGCAAAATAAATGGCACTAATCACAGACTGGGCCCAGTAGGTAGAAAATGTGCCTCTCCCCCTCACACTTTCTGTCCTGTTCGTCCTCCAGTGGATGATGTGGGCAAGCCCAGCCAGGGCCCCGAGCCTCTTCCAAGGGTAGACAGGGCCTCTGTACCTTCCTCCCCACTGGGGAGACTTTGTGTGGGTCAACTGGTTATTTCTAAGCTAAGTGACACAGGAAGACAGCGGTGGAGAAAAGTGAGGGCTAATGCATTTGACATTTCTGGAGAAACACTGGGGGGCTAGTGTTTCTCCAGCCCTGCCCCCCACCGTGAAATAAATATGCAATATTGAGTTTTTGGTGAGTGCTGTGAGAAACAGTCCCAGGTTCTTTGAAAATGTCAAATTTAACAGCATGGGAAAATGTCTTTTGAATCAGAAGATGGGAGCTCAGGGGAGCTGAATTAACCACAGAGCACAACATTTTACCAAGTAATAAGACCGTATTTCCCCTTTATGGGACACTGCTCAGGGCAACACTTAATCTCTGGAGTTTAATGAACTTTTAAAACTACTCGATAAATACTCAAGGCCATGACAAGCACTGTCACAAGAAAAATCCAGCCCTACTTCAATGGACTATATCATTTTTGTTATTAAAAAAGGTTAATTTTCATATGCAAGGAACTCAGTTCTCTGGAAAATAACGTCAGAGTCTCACGTGTTCCATGCCGGCAGCTCCCTGTGAGGGCGCACACTGGGAGGGCGGCTGCTCCAGAGACTTGCAGGATGGGGACCAGCTTCCACGGGGGCTCCGTCACGTCACCACCAACCATCGGGAGCGTGGCCCGGCTGACACCCTGCTGCCAAAGTCCACGCTGGCCAAACGTTAGCCTTGCTTGGAAACAGAGGGGCTTTTGTACGGCATCCCCAATTCACATCCTGCAGCACGAGGGTCTCCACCCAAAGGACATCTGCTCTGCAAGGGTCTCGGCAAGGGTGTGTTCCAAAAGCCCCCCGTGAAGCTTAAAGCCGAGCTCACCCTGACCTCACATTCAGACCCTAGAAGGCACCCAAAGCTCCCAGGACAGCCTCCTTGCGTGCCAGGCCTGGGGAAGGCGGGGACTGGCCTGCTCTCCTCGCTTTCCTGTTTACCAGGATTATCTCTGTGCACCGCTCATGAAGGGCCGTTTCCTCCACTGGCTCCTTGTCACCTTCTGCTGGTTGCAGGGAGAGGGAGGGTGCCCAGCAGAAATGAATCCCCCAGACCCTGCAGCCAGGGTGCCTCTCTCTCTCCTGCGGCTCTGTGCACCTGGGGAAGGCCCAGGAGAGCTACCCGATGCAGGCAGGTCAGACGCAGGGACAGACCGTGTCCTACACCGTGACTGCCTGTCCCTCAGGCCTGGAGGAGGGCAGTGCACTAGCGCAAAAATATCATCTCCCCGTCTTTTACCTAAGGATTATTGTGCTTACGTCCCCTGGAGGAGACAGGAGGGAAGCTGGAACTACTGGCCTTACTACCCAAGCACAGGCACATGCCAGAAGCAGGGACGTTCCCACAGGAAACAACACGGATGGATGTAGAACACACTGCGTTGTCTCAGCTCAGACAGCCCAGGCCCCGATCCCCACGTGCGGGATGGGACTTTCCCTCGAGACTGTAGGAATGGCGTTTCGAGTGATGGGGACACTGCCCAGCCCAGACGATGGCCCTTAGTCCAACAGAGGGGCTCGGGGAGTGGATGGGGTCCAGCGGGCAGCCTCTTGCCCTGGCTGATTGGCACCTGTGATGATGCAGGTGTCAGCTGAGTGTGTTCTTCCCGCACCCCAGCCCAGCCCAGTCCAGCCCACCTGCTTCTGGGCCCCCCACCTCCCTCCCTAAATGATGCTGGCTCTGTCCGATTGGGTGAATTACCGCTTTCTGAGGCTCACATACGTGGCAGGTCAGAGTGGGCACATCTCAAGGGAGTTTTCTGGCACATGCTTTGAGCACCCCCGGGCTCTGAGGCCTGAGGGCAAGTGCAGAGACTCCCCTGCAGGACAAAGCCAGCCGGCAGGTGGCTGTGGGCAGAGAGCTCCTGAGACTCCCAGCTGCTTCACTCCCAGCTCACTGCAGTTAAAAACACCTCTCTAATAAGTAATTTTTAATTACAAAATGATTTCAGAGACTTTGGAAAACTGACACAATGAAAAAGAAGAAATGACCTCGTGACCTAGAATGGGGTTTCTCAAAGTTGGCGCTGCCCACATCCTGGGTGGATCCTTGTCTGTGGTGGGCCATCCTGCGCACTGCAGGACGTTTAGCAGCATCCCTGGCCCCCACCCCTAGATGTCAGCAGCAACTCTCCCCTGACCCCTGATTTGTGACAAACAAAAATGTCTCCAGATGTGGCCCAGCTGGCCAGTCCTGACCCGTCCTGACCTACACAACCACTCTAACACGCTGGCCAGCACTCTTCTCATCTTCGCTCTACACGTTAATCAAATCATATCGAATCAAATACTCATTCAACAGGTACTTGTGAAGCACCTACTATGTGCCGGGCATTGGAATGAGGTATGAGAGACACTGTGGTGAGAAAGACAAGCTCACTTTTTTAAGGGAACAAACAGATATTTACATGTTGCCCCAAGTGCTAGCAAGTGCTCCCTGGGAAACACACGGGGCCATGGGATAACGAGTATCTGGGGCGAGACCCCACCCAGGAAGGTGGAAAAGTCAATGCTGCACCACGAGGGGGAGCCAGCCAGAGGGAGGGGGAGAGGAAGACCAGCCCTGCCTCCACCCTCTGTCTTCCTTGCTGAAAGCCACACTCAGAGCACAGTCACAGCCTGGCCGGGCCACAGCTCACACTCCGCCTTCCCTGGGAACAACTTTTGGTTATTTTCTTTCTCTGAAAACAAAAACAAACGCTGCCACCAAAAAACACCTCCACCCGTTTACCAAACATATCAGAAAGCTTTTAAAGTATGTCCCTGACTCAACACTTCTACTACTTAAAATATCTCCTGAGGGCAGAGAAATTCAAATGTAAAAATTCAAGGCTCTTTATCCCAAAGCTGTTTATAATTGTGAAAAATTGAAAATATAAAGGATTAGTTAAATATAGGATGTTGTACTCACACAATAGCATAATTAAAGTTATGTTTTGGTATAATTTGTTTTTATGAAACTGCTTCAGGAGATGCTGTTAAATGAGAAAAAGCAGACCATAAAAGAGTAAAATGGGTCTCCTGTGTGTGTGTGTGTGTGTGTGTGTGTGTGTTTATATACACGCAACCTCCATCAACTGTCATGCTGTCCATGATATATTTAAAAATCAAGTTGTAGCACAGTATGTAGTAAATCTATTTGTGTTAAAAAAAAACAAGAAGATAGAAAAATGGTCAGAAGAGATAACTAGGAGTGTCATAAGTAACACGTACGTTGCTAAGTACATGAGGAGATGGTAAACCATATTTCCTGTCAATAATATGTAAATCAGAGGTCACAATATCACCTTGGACCCGTCCCAGTGCACAAATTAAGCAGCCCGGCATTGCCACATGTGATGGGGGTGCGAGGACCAGGCTCCTTGGCCGGGACTCGTGGGAGTATATTTTGTTATTTACACTTTGGAGAGTAATCGGGCATGATCACGACGTGTGGAACATTCGAATTCCTCAGCCTCTGCTCAAGCGAGAGAAACTCACCTATGTGTCCATGGAAACGTGGACCACACCCTGAAGTCCACACACGGGGGTGTGGACAAACTGGGGACTCACATAACGGAGCGTTAGATGGTGGTCAAAAGGTACACTTTCTGACCCTTACCAAAATAATTTTGAGTGAAAAACACTTAGTGCCCCAAAATTATGTACAAAGATGCCCATTTATTAAAATTAAAATAACCAAAACCAAGGAATATATACTTCTCAGTTAAACATTCAGATGTGATAAAACCATATTAGAAGTCAAACTGGGAACAGAAGATAGCGTGATGTAGGACAGTGGTTCCCTGGCAGGGGAGGTGAGGGGTGGGGCAGTGGGAGGTGGGGATAGGGTATGGGGGAGGGGTCATGAAGGCGGGTGCAAACACTGTCTATGTTCTTGTTTTAGGGGGTTGTTACTAAAAATGAATTTATAAAAATGAGAACGTTCCATGAGTCAAGTGTTAGGATTAATTGGTATACTTGATTTAATTTACGTGTCAGCTAGAATGGGGTGTCTGCTCTATCAGTGGGGTATACTAGCAGACTTGGAGATGGGACAAGGGACATGCATCTTTCACCTTCAACCATTCTGACCTGCAAGGTTTTTCTTTTTCTTCTAACCACGGGTATATTTTCCTTTTATCATTCTTTTTAACAAAATGGCAAAACTGAAAAAGAATCCCACCCAAATCAGAGGTTGGAAAATCAGTCACAGGAGGGCTGGGTGGGTTCTGCGCCTCTCAGGTCACATGCGGGTGGGCTACCAGTGCTCCCTCCTCTGGGGACCACGGGCCACACCTGGTCTCCCTGGAAGGTCCAGCTTTGACCTCTTCCAAGGAGCCGTTTGGTGCCTGCAGTTCAAAAATCAAGTTTCCTGAAGACACAAATATCAAGGTCGGCAGCTACCGTTTATTGACTTGAGCTCTTTGTTACGTGCCAGGCTCCGTGCTGAGCACTTCGGCAAAGCTCCCTCATTCGACCCTGACAGCAATCTGGAAGCACACGCACCGTCCCTGGGGGGAAGTTAAGCATTTCGGAGGTGGAAGAATCTGTCCAAGCCCCTGCATAATGGCAGAGCCAGGGAACCCGGGCCCCCGTGACCTCACAGCACCACCCTGTCTTGTCTGCCCATCGGAGACCTCAAGACCCTCCCTCCCTCCTTGCTCCCCCAAAGGCATGAGCACTTAGCGTAGGCTCAGCGCATGCCAGGACCACAGCAGGAGGGCTGGTGGGAGGACAAAGTAAGCTGGAAGGTAGGTCGGAAGGGATTATTTAGAACGTTGTGTAGAGACAAAGGGTTGGACAGAACGTCAGGAGGCATGGGGTGGTGGAGGAGGGAGAAGCTGTAAGACATCTGAACATGAGTTCAAGGAGACTCGCGGGGCCCCCAGGTCCCCAGCTCACTGGCCAGCTCCTGGAACTAGGGCAGCAAACTGACCCCCGGCCCCTTGTGGGCGTGGGGCTTCTCCATCCCTGGATGGGGCCTGGATGAGACGCCACCTCTTCAGCACCCCTACCCGGGCCACTTGTGGCGCGGTTCTGACCCAGTTTCCACGCTGTGGAGTGACCCTGACTCCAGCCTCAGGTTTCTGCCCCAGTGTCAGTCCCGACAACCCCTCCACTGCGCCCACTGTCCCTACTTTGGGAGACATAGTGGGACGAATGGTGTCCCCTCAAAAGATACATCATGTCTGGACCCTGTGAATGTGACCTTATTTGGAAAAGGGGTCTCTGCAGGTGTGATCGAGCTAAGGATCATCCTGACTGGGGTGGGCCCTAAGTCCAGTGACAAGCGTCCTTATAAGACAGAAGATAGGACACGGAGGCCATGTGATGACGAAGGCAGAGCTTGGAGGGATGTGGCCACAGGCCAAGGATGCCTGGGGCCACCAGAGCTGGAAGAGGCAGGAAGGACCCTCCTCTAGACGTTCAGAGGAAGCTGGCCCTGCCGACACCTCGGTTTCAGACTTCTGGCCTCCAGAATGGTGAGAGGATACACTTTTGTTGTAAGCCGCCCAGTTGTGATAATTCATTATGACCCCAGGAAACCAACACCACTGTCACGCCCTCTGCCTTTTTAGGGGGTGGCGAAGGAGACCCTGGTAACCTGCTCACGGGGACGTCCATGCCCGGGCTGGCTCCTTCCACATCAGGGTCTCCTGTCTGGGTGCTCACATGCACCCCCTCCAGAGCCTGCGCCTCTCCTTCTTATCATCCCGATGAAAAAGGGACCCCATGCCCCACCCCTGGTCTTTACATAGTAAGTTAGCACCACCAAGCTTGAAAATTCCATTCAGCATCTAGAGAGTTAACAAGCAGCAAGTGAAATCTGTTTCTAGTTCTCATTTCTTATTTTTACATTTGAGCCTCTAATTAAATGAAGGATTTGGCCAGAGGTAGCAGGTGTCCCTTCTATTAGACATTTCTGCTGATAACAGTCATGTTTTCCAATAATTCTCTGAAAGACATTTTCTGATTGAGGTTTTTCCCTTTACTTGATTATGTAAAAATCAGATTTGGAAAAAAAAAAAGACTTGTAACTCACATTCCTTTGAGTGGGCAGGTGGGCGGCTCAAATTTTCAAAGTGGGACTTTCCAAGGTCCAAGCCCTACTGATTCTGTTGGATTCCTCCTTAGTAACGATGTCACTTTGTTCTAAGCTTCGAGCCACCTGGTAGGGGGTAGTGGGAGGGGGGGCGTGGAGCACACTCTTCCCTCGTTTCTCCTCCTCTAAAACTAAAGAATCTTCTATGTGGACGTTTTTGTTTATCGTCAACTGCTGGGTTATGTGAGATGGACTAATTATTTCCGCAGGGTCTAAAATAAGCCCAGAGTAATTGTTATAAACTTCTGCATTTTCTTTCTCCCGAAGAACGTATTTTTCTCCCTTAAATTTCAAAGCCCAAGTTCCTGATTGGGCCCTGGTGATATCATCTATAAAATGAGCAGGATCTCATATCAAGTGGCACTCACAAATGTCCTAGTGACCTTTCAGGGCGAAACCCTCATGGCTCCTTCAAAGGACACATCAGGGAGAGCTCAGGCATCAGGCAGCTCATGCGGAGGTGGTGGTGTGGGCGCTGGGAGCGCAGGCCCCCCGCTGCCCTCCACAGTGAGGATGCTCCACCCTGAGACCCGCCCAAGCTTCCCCTTGCAAAGCACCATTCTGAATTTCCATCTGCCGCTTTCAGATGGTGGCAATGTCATTCGGCATGGCTTGTAGCTTTCAAATATTTGCTAGGTTATAAAAGATTAAAAAGTGTTCTCATTACATACACATTTGCCCACGTCCTTCCCTCCTCTGGGTGATTGTTGCTGGTGGCTTCTGAAGCAGGTGAAGCAGGGAGAACTCTGAAGGAGCTCTGATGCCATCTTTGTTTGTAGAACCCCACACTTCTCCTTGGCCAAAGCTATGATAGGCCCCACGCCCCCTTTTCTTGCCATTAAAAATCTCCCAGTTGTAAAAAGCATGCCCATATTGAGCCATTTAACAGTTCATATGGTCTTTAAAATGCATGTCGTGTGACAGTGGATCTGGTTTTGTGAATGACAGCTTTTTATTAGAATTGCCCTTCCATCTTCCGGAAAGACCGCATCTTCCTGTCTTTGCAACTTGCCAACAACATCTTGAGGGATCCAGGGAGGGGTGTACGCGGGTGGGAGGTGGCAGAGGAGAAGGAGAGTCTGCAAAGAGGAGCCCCTGAACCTTGTGAGTTTATGCAAAACGGACAATGCATCTGTCCACAGACATGGCGTCTGTGAGAAGGGATCACAACTCCATGAAGACGTGGCCCAGGACCGGGAGGCAAGGCAGAGGGTGTGATTCATCCACACGGTGTCCGTTCAACCACGAGGCAGCAATAAAGGTATTAATTTAGCCACAAACATTAAAATATGTACAGTAAGATGGATTTTTTTAACAGTTCAGTGTGGCATAACCTTAATGCTGTACATTAAAACCATTCATTACAATGAATAAATAGCTTAATGAGATCGGAAGAATTGAGCAGTCTCCCCATAAATGTGTGATGAAGTGAAGCAGGCAATGGCTGTCACTGAATATAAATTATGCAAAAATAATACCCTTAATACCTTCTCTCCGGGTACCTTGTTGCTTTTGTTGAATATTCAAAGGGACGGCTTCCCAGGACAATATCAAATTAGTCTGTGTAATAAAGAAAAGTCCGCCGCAAAATTATCTACGCCATCCCTATCTGCATAACTCTCCGCTTTAAACAAAGGCCAATTATCGTCTGATTTTCTCTGAATGATTTGTCTCCGCTCTAAGCAATGCTACCTGAAGCGATTCTTCTTGTTTTATATTCCTGAAGTTGACGCTACGCTTCTAAAACTTGCAGTGGGGACTTAAGCAAAGACTGTTCCAGCACAGGGGCGGTGAGTAGAGTTGGTTCAACAGTGAGAACGGGAAAGAATGTCACTGCAATTTTTCTACTGCTCCTTAGAAGGATCCTTAGTCAAATCAGTGCATTTTAATGAGGCATTTGAATATCCTTTTTTTTAAAAGTAGGACCATCCCTCTCCTCCATTTTAGGTTGCAAAAAGTGACAGTCATGCTGTAAACTGCAGGGAGGGACAGGGTATTTAAATACCAGCAATAAGAGCACCTCCACCAGTGCCTTCTCCCTCGGGGAGAGGAGGTTCCGGATTTGCTTAATGGCCTTCAGGATTTTCCTACGCTGGACTAACTTTGATAACTATAAAAATCATGGATGTATTGTAACTATTCTGTCCTGCTTGGTATTTGGGAGAAGGGCAGGAATACTTTGCATGGCTGACTGCCAGTTAAGGTAGCTCTGTCCTGTGGGCTTGCCCATCAGGGGCTGAGAGAGCAGAGCTCTTCCTGGAGCCACGGAGACCTAGCCGAGGGGCTCACTCCGAAACCACGTATGTGTTTCACATCTGATCTCCAGACCCTCCCAAGGAGCAGATCCTGAAACGCACCATGTTCTGAGCTCCAGCTTTAATCTATCAAAAGGAAGCGCCCCCGCCATGCCACAGGCAGGCGAGATGGTGCAGCCCAGCATCCGTATCACCTCCTAATTTTCACAGTCACCCTACCTGGCATTCTCAAACTCCCCTTTCATAAGTAAAAAAACCCCCAAAAAACCCTGGGGTCAGGATGGTGAAGACTTTACTTAAAGTCACACAGCTATGAAGCGGGGGCTTGGGATGTAAACACACCTCTCTCTGACTTGAAACTAAGCCCTCGAAAGAAGATTATGCCTCCAATATGAGGACTGTACCAACTGTCAACTTCCTGGCTTGTGATGTTGTACTAGAGTCATGTGACAGGTTACAGGTAGGGGAAACTGGGTAAAGGGACCTTTCTGTACTCTCTTTGCAACTTCCCTGTAAATCTGTAATTACTTCAAAGTAAAAGTTTATCAGTTATGCTAAGCCATCTTTTATCCCTCTATCCAAAACTACATATGGTGGGTTGAATGATGCTCCCTCCCCAAAAGATACGTCCATGTCAAGCCCTGGAAACTGTGTATGTCACCTTATTTAGAAAAAGAAAGTTTGCAGACATAATTCAGAATCTGGAGATAAAGAGAATATCCTGGGTTATCTGGTTGGGCCCCAAATCCAGTGACAAGGATTCTTATAAGAGACACACAGAGGAGAGAAGCCCTGTGGAGACGGAGGCAGAGCTTGGAGGAATGCGGCCACGAGCCCAGGGACGTAGGCCCCAGAAGCTGGAAGAGGCAGGAAGGACCCTCCCCGAGAGCCTGCAGGGGGCACAACCCTGCCCACACCTTGTTACAGCAGCCTCAGGAACCTAGTCCACTGTACGTTCAAACTTTTCAAGGAAGGAAATCTGTAGCCCAATGAAACTTGTAAAACCATTTTCCGCAAACATGTTCATTCAGATCAAGCAAAGCCAACACTACATTAAGAACTAAAAGGACAGCGCAGTCACGGTAGTGCTGACACATGGGGACACAAGGAGGGACCCTGGGCCTGCCCACCCACTCCTTACGGGGTCCATGCTGACCGCTCTTCAGCCACAGTCCTAGGGGTCGACCCAGTGAGGTCCAGACCTGTGTGGGGCACCACCTTAAGAAGTCAGATGGGGAGGGATGGTAGCGCCATTTACAGGGCACTGAAGGGTTGCCTTAAACCTTAAACCGTGATTCCTACGTTGTAACAGCCTAGGAGCTTCTGGTTCTGAAAGGGACACGAAATGAGCTTAACACGGAATTGTTTCTGAGAATTCGGTGCACGCCCTTCGGACCTGATTAAAGACTCTGAGGTTTGGAAGCGAAGGTGGTCAGTCGGTTACGGAAAGCCATTGGCAGGCGGTTTTGTTTCAGATCTGAGCTGAGAGGAGAAAGACCAGCTTCCCTTCCTTACAGAGAGAAGTTCCAAAGGCTCTTAGAATTCGCATGAGGTCAGTCTTACTCAAAGCTCCCAGGGGCATCGGGGCTTTGGGATGGGGATGGGTTCCGTCCCTACATGCACTGAGGCAGCTAAAGCAGCAAGGTCACTACCTGTGCAGGGTGGGAGGGCCCCTGGGCCCAGTACCATCCCGAGCATCCCACACGCCCCCGAGGATCGATGACACTTCAAGTTCACCTTAACGATCACTTCTCATCCAAGTGGCACTCGGCCAAGTCTTGGTGCCGGAATGTTTCGCACTGAGGCCAGGGGTGCAAGTGGGAGAGACAGGGACAGAAGGGTAGAGGCCACCCAACAACTCGGCCGTCCACTGGCACACACGGGGCCGGACCCTCTGGACCTGCCAGAACCCAGGAGTCCCTACCCGTGGCATTCTTTAAAGGAAGCGGGAAAAGCAGAAACGGCAGCCCGAGCTCCTCGGTAAACAGGCCACGAGAGACGGCCACGCTCCCCACGCTCCCTGCTCAGCTTTAGATCAAGCCACAAAGTCTTCAATAATTACAGAGCGCTGCTTGCAAAATATGTCACCAGCCGTCCCTTCCAAATCCCCAGTTACCTTGGCAACGCAGACATGAACGACAGCAGCCGCCCGTCACGTACTGGCGGTGGGCGCACGTTCGTATTTTGATCGTCCTACGGCTCCGAGCTTGCCTGACTAGTGCTCCCGGGTGGGGATGAAGGAGGCGGCCCTACAGGCAGGAGAAGCGGGTTTTCGACTCGGGAAACACGTCCTTCCATGGGGACCACCCAGGAAGCCGGTGGGACCAGGATACCCGCCAAGGGAACCTTCTGGGAAGAGGGGCCGTGTGGGGATGCCTCACGCCGCCTGCGGTCCTGGCTTGGCGCACAAATCTGGGTGACTCGGAGAAGTTTCACCATACCCCTGAGCCTGTGTCCTTCACCTGTGCCGTGGAAATCTCAGCACCCCTCCCAGGGCTGGCTGGAGGGTCCGTGCTGGTCCCACAGAAAGGAGGGACCACATGAACCACAGGGGGAAGAACACACAGGAAGCGGCTGTTCCAGGGCAGGCCCTCCCCCGACGGCTAATCTGAACTCTGCCCCGGGTAGGCGCCTCCCATGCTCACCATGCCCAAGTCCATGGCTCCCGCCCCTACCCCCTCAATCTCGCCCGCTCGCTCCAGGCTTGTCCAGCCTCCACACCTGCGCTGGGGCCGTTTCTCCAACCGGGACAAGCTGGCCTCCCTTCCTAGTCCCGGTCCGAGCCTCGCTCTCTCCAGGAAGACGACCCCCGCTACTCTGGCCCTCCCTCTCCCGAGGCTTTTTCTAACAGCACTCGCGTTCCACACCACAGAATTCCAGGGTGATTCATCCTCGTGGCCACTTTCTCACGGATTCTATGCTCACCTCACCAACACCAGTGGGGTGCAGACAACAGAACCTCACCACCCACTCTACCATCTTCACCACCAACACACAATAACAGTCGCCACCGGGACCACGATCTCTACCACATCACCACCACCAGCACCATCATCAACACCATACAACCACATAACCACCAGCACCATCACACAATCACCACCATCAGCAATCCCATCTCTACCACAGGGACCACCACCATCACCTCCACTATGAACTATGACCACCACCCCCAGCCCACAACCAGTTCTATCACCTCCAGTACTTTGGTCGTCACCACCACCATCACCTTCATCACCAACAGCGTGACAACCACCACCGTAATGGTCACCACCATCACCTAACACCATCTTTACCACAAGGACCACCATCACCATTAACTTTACTGAGCACTTAACAGATGCCAAGCATTCTTTTAAGTACCAACCTTATAAAAACGCTGTGAGGTGGGTATTTTTATCCCATTTTCCAGATGAGAGAACAGAGACCCAGACAACTTAAGTAACTTGTCCAAGGCCACAGGGGAAGTAGTGGAGGAGCCAGGACCTGAGTCCGTGCAGTCTGACTCAAGTCAACACTCTTAACTCCAACCCCGAGAGCACCCCCTTCTCTGGACTCCCTGGGAACTCCCCAGGTGTGCCCTGACATGCCACGCTGCTGTGAAGCGATGCCCTGGTCGACCTCACAGCTCACGCCCTCCCCACCCCCCAGCCTGGCCATCAGCTCCTCTGAGCAGCCTTTCCGGATCCTGTGTGTGAAGGGGTCATACCTCTCCTTTCTAACTCTTCCTCCCCTATTAGCCCGTGAGCTCCTCAGGAGGGGCCATGCCATCCTACTGTCAGAAAGCCAGCACCAAGGTCCATTCCTAATCCATAGCAGGTGTTTGACAAATGTTTAGAAACTCAGAGGGGCTGATCCGTCAAGGCTGGCTGACTCCCTGCCATCAGGAGCACCATGATCTTCGTAGCTCTAGGCTCTCCCAAACCCGCCACGTGCACCCCAGGCGCCTGCACCTGCACCCAGGGACCACCCCCTGCTCTGTGAGTAGCAGCATCCACGCCTGTTTCCGTCATTTCTGCAGAGGCCAGGGGGTCCCACGTGTTTAATGTGAGTCCCAAGAGTTTACACAGTTACACACGTATTTCCACCTCTTCATGCCACCACGCATTTGAATAAGTCACACTGAGCACTTATGGTGCCCTTGATGTTTTCAACCCAATAGCATCCAGAAGGGAAGAATTACGATTGTGATTTCACAGTTGACAAAATAGCCCTGATACCCCCCACAACTGGCCAAGGTCACCAGACAATTCAGGTGTAAGCCTGGTATGAGAAGTGATGGCCCTGGTTTCTGGTTTCTAGTCCTGTTTAGCGGGGAGGTCAGAGACAGCGAGGGTTTTCTATAGTTTTATCTGCTGCTTTTTCTCGATTTACGTCCAAATGGTCCTGAGAGGCCCAGGACGAAATGCCGCTGCACTGCCTGCGAAGCACGAAGAACGTCAGTGCTGTTTTAGAACAATAAAAGGAGCCCTTGAATGAGTCTCCAAGAATTCAAAATGAGTGACTGAAAGGGCACAGCCTGTTTCACTCATCTGGTGCAAAACGGTGCAGACAGCCTTCCTGCTCACCGGTCTCTGCTGGCTCTCCCCTCAGAGCTGTGATTGTCCTGGGCCCCGGACTTGACTGGTGTTGAGTGTCACATGCACAAAGGCACACGACTTTATCCCGGGCGACAGGGCTGGGTGGGAGCGGTGAAGACACAGGGAACCCATCCCGACCAAGGGCCACTGATGCCCCAGCCGGCCATCCCTGCCTGCGGGAATGGGTCCCGCAGCCAGAGCCTCCACTGTGTTAGAAAACAAGCCAGAAATAATGATTTTTATGAAAAATATGATTAAGTGTTGACATCTGAATGAAAAAACAAAAATCTGAAACACTGTACAAGGCACATAAAAGACATGGGATCTGGCCTGACTGCTCCTTTATGCTGCAGGTTTAGAACATTTAATCTCATTTCCAGGAACTGCAATGCACTTTTGGCCTGAGCCTAGACATGCGATGTTGCATTCTAACCCAGTGACCGTGTCCTACTACTAAAGAGCTGGCCCTCCTTCCACCTGGCAAAGGCCTGGGGGACAAGGTTTGCTCCTCATGTGAGATGACATTGATAGCTGGCTGGCTTGGGGTTGGTGCCAGGGAGGCCCAGCCTGGGGGTCCCCCAGAAGTGGTGCCAGGGTGACCAAGATCTCTGCAGGCTCATGAGTGTTGCCAAGGTGCCAGTGGTCCAGCCAGGTTGGAGGCTGCTCCTGGTTGCTCCCACTTTATTGAGAGAGGAATTTGCCACTCATGGTCCAAGTGAAGCCACTGTATCTGCACGTAGATTTTCCTAAACTACAGGGAGCAATGTCCACGGAGCACGGTGTCCGTGGAGCACAGTGCCCACGGAGCACAGTGTCCACGGAGCATAGTACCCGGGCAAGACTGTGGTGACTGAGAGACAGACAGAGCCTGTGTGCTGAGGCACCGGCCTTGCTGGTTTTCTCTGGACATGAATACTGGGCAGGAAAGGCTGGGGTACCAGGTCCTGACACAGCTGCGTGTGACTCCAGCCACACCCTGGTCGTGTGACTGCAGGACAGGGGCTGAGTCAGACACAAAGGATGGATGGGGCCTGGGAGGGTGTGGTGTTTGGCCCTCAGGGACGATTGGGCAGCCAAGCTGGCCACGTGCTTCTTCTGGGGCCAAAAGACCCAGCCAGCACAAAGTGTCAGAGGTGGATACAGGATCACAGGCGTAGAACAAAAGCACTGAATTCAGGCGTGGAATCCCAGTGTGGGAACGTGGAACCCCAGCGTGGGAACGTGGATTCACGTAGAGTGATTTCTTTCACCTGAAATGGGCAGTGTGTTTACAAACACCGGATCAAACCCCACTTCTCACTCATCTTAACCAGACCGGCTTGGTGTGTGTCCACAAACGACAGCAGCAAACATTTGGCAGAGGTGAGGGGCAGAAGATGGAGCCACATCAAGCAGAGGAAGATCTCAGATGCTAAACCTGCCTCCGAGATATGCCCGGCACTGCGGTGAAGCTGGTTTCCGGCACCCGAGTCTTCCGCTGGGCTCTCACAGTGCAGTTCTGAGGCCCCACAGGAACACACAGCCCTCACTCTCAGGGCCGCGATCCAGTGACCAAGCTGGAAGCACACACATCCCATCACGTGGAGGTGTGGACCCTGCAACAAAGGCCTGCTGGGCCCTGGGGGTCGGAGGGGGGCAGGGAGGTGTTCAAGCGCAGAATGGCCAAAGGGCTGAGAAGCCCCCAAAAGACAAACAAGGAGGAGTCTGGAGGGTGACCAGATGGTCTGTCTGCACCACACTAGCTGGATGGCCTTTGCTGGCTGGACTGCGGCCTGGCAGTTTGAAGTATGTCTGCAGAGTCGCCCAGTTCCTGAGTGAGAAGCAGGGAGTCTACTGAAGCCTCCTGGATGCTGGCGGTCTGTGTTGTGTGTGTGTATGGCGCTGTCCCAGGAAGAGACTGTCTCTCCGCCCTCCCCCCAGGACCACAAGCCCCAAGGTGGTCTCTAGGAGACGCTGCAAGTTGACAAAAGTGCCCTTTGGCCTCCAAACTCAGAGTGGAGGCCCTCCAGGGCCGAGTGTGCCTCCTCTCCCCTCCCCCCACCATCCCCGAACAGTCCCTACCAGGTCCTGTGCAGCCCGCAGCCAAAGCAATCAGGGCGGCTCCAGAGGCTTGTGCAGGGCTCAGTGCACCAGGCTGCGATCGGATTACACGCTCCAGCGCCCAGCCCGCTCGCTGCACACAGAACAAATCCATTCATTCACACCGAGGCCAATTAAAAAGTAGGCAGGCTCCCAAATAAAACCCCCCAAGCTGTGCGTTCCCAATCTTTCCCAGGAAGTGACCACCACCCTCACAGCTGACATCCTGGGGGGACAGGCGGGGCAGAGCCAAGAGACAGGACCAAGGCAGGCGCTCTGCTGTTTCCTGGCTTGGACAAGAGGGTCGCCGTGGGTTCCTGGACCCCTCAACGCTTGGGCACAGCACTAAGCCTCATCGCAGCCTACTCCAAACCAAGTTTTACGGAGTCATTTTGGGTACTCTCATTAAAAGAGCTTAATATCCAGGCGACAGGGGGAAAAAATTGCCTTCACATTATAGCCTCTGTAAAAACAATACTGTAAAAATTTACCACTGATTTATTTACAAAGTAAGAGATGCAATCGGTATTTAAGCAACTCGCTGGAATGATCTGTCTTATCCTAACGTGGTCATGTTACAAGCCCGGGATGGCAGCGTCTGACTCCTTCTCCAGGACTTAGAACCAACGAATAGTTGGTCCTGGACCTTTGAGGATGAAATGCCCCGTCCTGGTGCACACAATGACCCACGAGAGGTCAGAGGCCTGCCAGTCAGAGGGAGGAGGCGTGGCCATGGGAGGTATAAAGGCCCCTGGATGCCCTGGACTCGGAGAATGCCCCCGCCTCGGAGAATGCCCCCCCACTCCAACGCCCCATGCCCGCCACCAGCTCCTTCCCATCCTGCGTGCATCACACAGGCCACCATCGGCATTTATCTCAGAGCCAGGAGCTCCCTGAAGGCAGGGAGACTACGGATTCAGCCCAGCTCTCTACCCAGGTGCTCAAGATGAAAGGACAGGGTCATCTCTGAGCCTCGTCTCCCCCCGGGACCCCCCAGCTCCACCTGCAGAACATATCTGAACCATCCACTCCTCTTCACGTCCCTCCCCCACTGCTCTCCCAGGTGTGGGCCTCCAGCATGGATGGCAGCTCCACCTGGACGGCAGCAACGGCCTTCCTGGCTGGAAGCCCCACCTGGCCCCCAATCAGTTCTCCCATCAGCAGCAGACAAGTGACACACCAGACACTGTGCTGCTTAGAAACCTTCCCCCAGGCTCCCCAATACCCAGGATAGAATCCACACCCTACCTGTGCTCTGGTTCCTGCCCCTCTCCCACTATACCCCCTCCTCCTGAGCTAAAGGCCCAAGACAGGGCCTTTTTGTGTCCCCAGGACTCTGAAAAGCTTCCCGCTGTGGCCACCTGCACCTCTGCTCTCTCTGATCAGTGTGGCCGCTGCCCTCTCCTCATTCACATCTCAACTCAAATGGTGCCTCTGCAGGGGTCTTCTCTGACCATCTGATCTAAAGGGCTCCCTGGATCCCATCTCTCTGAATCTGACATTGCTCACTTACATTTTTTTTTTTTACTCTTATTTCAATATAATTTCAGACTTACAGAAAAGTTACAAGAATATGGCAAATAATTGCCATATTCCCTTCACGTAGATTTCCTTAACCCCCATTTGCTTGATCTCTAATAAATACTCCAATGTATATTTTCTAGAACCAAGGACATCCTCTTACACATCCCAATTCAGATATCAAAATCAGGATGATGACGTTGACTCAATATTATAATCTAATCTACAGACCTTACCCAGATTTCACTAACTGTCCCAAGCATGTCCTTTTAGTAAAAAAAAAGAAAAAAAAAAAGAAAAATCCCAGATCGGGCATTGTACTCTGTTGTTTCCACTCAAATTTTGTTTGACTGGAAATTTAATCAGTTTCTGTGTTTCATGACTTAAGACATTTAGTATAGAATGTAAATGTTACTATAGAATGTTCCTCAATTTGGGTTTGTGTGATGGTTCCCCATGAGTAAATTCAGGATATTTAAGGATACCACAGAATGATGCTGTGTCCTTCTCAGTGCCTTATGCCAGGAGGCACGCGGTCACGATTTGCTCTGTTTCTGGTGATGTTAACTTCGATCACTTCGCAAGACAGTGTCTGCCAGGTTTCTCCCATGAAACTTACTGTTTATCTTATAAACAGTATCTTCAGAGAGGTATTATATACACATCCTTTGCTCCTTAACCTTCACCAACTAGATTTAGCGCCTACTGGCGCCTCCTCCCTAAATCAACTATTATTATGTGCTTGTTCAACGGTGATTTTCTGGGTCCGTCACTCACTCCTCATTCATTAGCTGATGTTCTGCTGTAAGGAGCCTCTGACCCTGCCCACCGTCATTTTTTTTTAATGTCAGTGTGGACTCGAGGATTCTTACCTTATTCTGTAGGTTATGACCCACTACTGTCCTCATTCATCATTCGTTTCTGATTCTCAAATGTCCCCAGACGGGGCCAGCAGGAGCCCCCTCAGGCTGGGTCCCGTGTCTCTTCACCATGTTCCCTTAGTGTATACACTGCTCTTCTAACCGGCCTCGCTTAGAAGCAGCTGGAATTCTGAGGCTGACTCGTGTGTCTACCTCCTTAGTTACTAGCTTGTCTTAACGTCAACCTCATTTACTGGGGCGCCTTCAGCTCTGGAAAGTATCTGGCACAGAGCGAGCAGTTAACCAAAGACAAGCGTCAGATGTGTTCAGAACCGGGGAGCTTGCGGGACCAGGTGTTCACGGGAACCCTAGAGGATACTTCGGGAGCCCTGCCCATAACCCTGGGCCCCAGTGTGACTGCGGCTGGGACACTTGTGAGTCAGTGCCTGGACAGACTGGGCCTGCCGGGTGGACACCCCAGCCAGTGACTGGCGGGCGGGGTGCTGGGTGAAGGCTGGCCTCCTCCTTCCTTGCAGTGGGATCTATTTGGCCTCCTAGGGGGTCCCCAGAGAGACTGAGCTGAAGTTCCTCAAGTCCGTGACCCCCATTAATACGTCCTTTTTTGGTTTTCCTCCTTGCTCTGTCACCCCTCCCTAAGCTTCCTGGTCTCATGCCCCAAATAAGCAGCTTGCACCCCATCCTTGTGGCAGGCTCTCCTTTTGGGGGACTCTCAACCAAGACAGGAGCCTCACCTTAAGATGAGATCCAATGCTGTAGACACTTGCTAGAGATGAACTAGATGCAGGAGCTCAGCAATAAGCAGGATGGTAAGTAGGACCTAGTGGTCCTCTAATCACCGAGGAAATCACGCTGGTCACCAACAGTGTTCATACACTCAGGTACACACATGCATGTGTCCACATGCACGCCCGCACATTCACACATGTGAGGACACACATGCAAACACGGCCTGGGGGATTTACAGGTAAGTTCTACCCAGCAATCAAGAGAGGATTTTAATCCTATCTAATTTCCCTAGAGAGCAGAAAACGAGGGGGCCCTCCCTATTTGGTTTCACAAAGCTGGTATAACCTTAATGCCAAAATCAAGCCACAAAAGTACAAGGATAAACTACAGTTAATCTTCCTCTTCAGCACAGATGTAAAACTCAGCAAACTAAACCCAGCAAATTGTCTCCATGGCCAAGCAGAGTTTATCCCAGCGACACAAATTTGTGTATTCATGCAATTTTCTCCGGGAACAGATTAAAGAGGGAAATTACAAGATTATCTCAACAGAAGGAAAAAAGTCCCAAGAAAATGTCATAGCAAACTGGGAATGAAAGAGCCCCTTCTTAAAGCTCATAAAGAATAATCTTGTTAAACATACAGCACACACCATCTAATGATGAGTCCTTAGAGTCTTTAGATGAGGGGCCAGACAAAGTCACCTGCTACTGATATCTCTAGTTAACACTGACTGACTAGTACGGAAGGACGGTCAAAGATACAAAGATGGAAAGAAACAAAAATAATAGTATTCATGGATGACATGATTATCCACTTGGAAGAACCCCAATTAACCTATAATTTATTAGAAATAAGAAACTGAACAGATTGCTAGATAGAATTTTACAAGTGTTCATTGCTTTTCAATACCACAAAATGGGTAGAACATGTAATTTAATAAGAGATGTTGTTTCTAATCACATAAAAAATATGAAGTAACCATAAGTAGCTCTAACAAGAAACGTGCAAGGACTTTAGGGAGAAAATTATACAATATTACAGAAAAAATTAGAATATCTGCATAATGGAGATCTCCAGCGTAAATATATCAGTTTTCACCTGACTGGCCTTTAGGTTCAAAGAAATTCTAATGAAAATTTCAGAGTATTTTTGTGGAAAGAGATTTTCTATGGAAGAGCAAAGGATCAAGAATAGGCAGGACGGTCTTGGTGAGAACTAGGGGGAACTGTGCCTACACGACTCCGAGACTTAAGAATAAGGGCTTCATTAATCTAGGGTGGCACTGGTGCAGGTTTCAACAAATAAAAAATCCAGAAACACATCCACACACATATGAAAAATTTCCATATGAAGAACTGGTATTGATAATTAGTAGGGAAAGGAATAGTTACCCAATCTACTGTCTGGAACAATCAGCTATTCATAAAGAATGAAGTGAAATTGTATTTCTGGCTCACATCATTGACAAAACCAGTTCCCAAAGGATGAAGAACTTAAACCTGAACTTTTAGAAAAATTTTAGAAGCAAATGTAGCAGAATATTTATATGACTTTGGAAGAATTTCCTAAGTAAGGCACACAAAAGAATCAATATATACAGAAAATGACTGATAACTTCCCCAGCACTCAATTAAGAACTTGTGTTTACCAAAGGACACCATAAAGAAAGCTGAAAGACAGGACACCAGTAGGGAGAAAATATTTCCCAAAACAAATCTAATAAAGAATTAGTATCTAGAGTATATAAAAAAACTACTATAGATCAGTAAGGAAATGATAGCAGAAAAATGAGTAAAAGACCCAAACTAAAGTTTAACAACAGAAATAAAAGAAAAAGGTCAAGCAAACATATGAAAAGATGTTCAACCTCATTAAGAATTTTGGAAATGGAAGTGATACCACCCAGTGACAAGTCAAACATCTTTTAAATATCAGACCAAAGACTGAAAAGTACTTGGAGCAATAGGAATTCTAACACACTGCTGATGGGAGTGTCCGTTTTCCCTATCGCTTTGGAAAACAATGTGATGTTTTCTATTAAAGTTGAAAGTAAGCAGATCTTAGTCTACAAGCCAGCAATTTCATCGTGGGTCTGTTAACAAGGGAAACTTACACATCGACACGAGAAACCTGAAATAAAAAAGTTCAGAGAAGTACCATTCGTAAAAGGAAAAAAACTGGAAACAAATCAAATGTCCATCAACAGGCAGGTGAATAAATTACACTATATTCATACAAGCTGTGGGGCAGTGACAATGAACAAATCACAACTATAACAGCAACATGAGGGAGTCACGTAAAACATGTATTTTTTAATTTAAAAAACTGCAGGCACAAGGGACTTCCCTGGTGGTCCAGTAGTTAAGAATCTGCCTTCCAATGCAGGGCACATGGGTTGGATCCCTGGTCGGAAAACTAAGATCCCACATGCCGCAGGGCAGCTAAGCCCGCGTGCCGCAACTACAGAGCACACGCACTCTAGAGCCTGTGTGCCACAAGGAGAGAGAAGCCCACGTGCCACAACTGAGACCCAACGCAGCCAAAAATTAAAAACAAAAAAGCTGCAGGCACAACCAGATGCACATAGCTGCACTTTGTAAACGCACCAGAAGTATGTTTTCCAGGCGAGAAAGCAGAGGCCCAGGGGGCTGGGTGGGCTTGCTCCAGACCCCAGGGGCAGCACTGGGACTTGAACCCAATGGCTGGCTCCAGAGTCTACATGGTTAATCTTTTTCTAGGCTGATTCTCAGCACTGAGTGAGAAAAGCCAGATCACAGAGCATCTGGTATGATTTTCCATTTTTGTAAAGCTCAATCAACAAGCAAAACAAAACAATGAGTGTTACAGGAAATGATGAACACACAATTCCGTCAGGCAGGGGCTCCTATTGGACACGTAAGGGTCTATCTTTACGTTGGGAGCTTATTTTTCTATTCTTTAAAACAGTTATACATTCTTGTTGGCATTAATATTTCATATATTGTTCAGGAGCCATCTCAGGGGGAAAAATACTAAAGTAAAAACCACCACACACACCAAATCAAAGGAGAAAAGGTCACCAGCCTGGCCTCTGATCCAGCCTGGAAAGTGTATTTACAAGTGTCCCAGCTGACGACCAGGATGGGGCAAGTATGTACATGTAGTCCAGGGCAGCGAGTCGTCAACCTCAGAGTGCATCAGAACCCCTGGAGGGCTTGTTAAAACACAATGCTGGTCCCCACACCAAGAGTTCCAGAGTCGATAGGTCCACAGAGAATCTGAATTTCTAACAGGTGATGCTGACGCTGCTGGCCTGGGGACCACACTTTGAGAACCGCTAGGAATCATATAAGCCTCCTTGCTCTTCATTATCTCTTATGGAAACAGCCTCACCATAGCTTGGGTTTGAACCAGAGATGTTTCCCTCCTTTCAAAGTCCACTTGCTAGAAGCAAGGCGTAAGTCAGATTGCCATCCTTGGATTCTAAGAAAGCAACATTTTGTGCATGTTCCTGACCACTTGCGGATAGCATATACGCCACGCAGATGCCCACAGAAGCCTGAAATCCAGGAATATGGTGGGCTATGACCTGGCTAGATGGGCCCCAAGCTCCCCTTGGAACCTCCGTACTGACTGTAGAAGAGAGAGGAGCCCGGGCTGAGCCCTGCAGACACAGCTGGAGGAGTCCCCACAGAGGCCAGGCCCTGGGGGGCTCCTGGGGCTTCAGTGGGGCCATGAATGTTCCTGTCTCCGATCTGAAGGCAGGAGAGCCCTCAGAGGCATCAGCAGAAGGAAGGCAAAGGGCTTTGAGGGTGCTGCTGCCTTGTCCCCAGCCCACAGGCTGCGTCTCTGGGAGATGCCACCTCCCGGGGTGCCCAGCCACTGATCGGAAAGGCCCCAATGAAGGAGGTGGAGAGAGTGCTATCAGAACCAGGCACCATGCTTTTTCAAGGCCTTGCTTCAGGCTGGATATTGGTCTGTCGGTTAACTCCTGGTACGTGTATAAAAGACACATGGAAATGCTGGCCCTGGACAATTCAGACCTGAAGCTTTCCAGATCTGCTTGTTCTAACTCACTCACCAGGAGAAACATTCCCTGGCTGCTTCTGCTCACCCATCACCCTTTTCCTGGTGCTTCCCAAGCTCCCCTGAGTCTGCACGTTTCCCTTGCTGCTGACCATGCTCAAGGCTTCCTTCCCGCTGTCCACGGGGCCCGGCGTACGCCCCATCCCTCTCAGGCCCCTGCATGTGCTGTGCCCTCGTCCAGACCTCTCTTCTCCCGAGATGCTGCCTGCCTGGCTCTTTCTTGCCTCAGGACTCAGCCCAAACGGCTGCTCCCCGGCCGGGTCCTCACTGATCTTGCTGCTCAAGGGAGTCCGGCAGCCCTGCTGAGTTTGCCCTCCAGCATCTGAGCTGCTCCCATCGGGTTAGTCACTTGCTTGCTGGTCACCCCTCTGTGGCCTGCGTGAAGGCAGGAGCCCACTCGCACACCATGCTCAGAATCCCTGGTGCCTGGAACAGTGTGTGAGGGGTGGCCAGATGCTGGGCTGACCTTCTGGAGGGGAGACACAGCCGGTCCCACACCACAGCACCCCTTCTGGATGCCCTGGACCTGGTGCCCTGAACGCTGGGGGCTTGGAGCTGGACACGTGGAAGAGTGCATGGATGCAAAGCCCCTTCTCCCCTCACTTCGCACCTGCACCATTTCCCGGCTGGACGCTGGCTCTTTCTCCTCAGCCCCTATGCTCCTGTTGGTCTGGCACCGGCTGGTGAGCAGATGTCCATTCAAGGAAGGAATCGGGGCTAGCCTCCTTCACACGTGATCATCAGAAACCAAGTTAACATGGGAGCATTTTTCTCTTCCGAAAGCCGACAGACAGACGCTGTGCGGCTTAGAAGGAGGAGGTCCAGCCAACGTGTCTGGGACTCATCTGCCTTGATCACCAGCGCTGCATGCACCTCCCCCCGGAAAATCATACTCTGGAGGGATTTGCATGTACAACGTGCCAAGACCTTCTCTTACCTTGCAGTTCCCCAAGTTCGCTTTCCTCTTCTTGACACATTCAGTCCCGAAAGCTAAGAAATGATTTCTCCTCCTCCTCCTCCCCTGCCACAGCCCACTCGTGAGCTCATGTGTGCACACGTTTCTTGGCAAAGGGAGGCATCCACTCGTGACTCTAGAAAAGTCTAGAAGGACCTGGAAGGGTCTCCAGAGCATCCGGCGAGCCCCATGCTCCATGCAGATGGAGACTTAAGCTTTCGGTGGCCTCTTCTCTCCAAATCTCACCATGACAAACACCCCCAGGCCCCCAGGAAAGTTTCAATCTCAACTTCGCTGCTTCTAAACTCTGACACTGGCCACCCTCTTAACCAGGTTCCATGAGCTTCTCATCTACTGAGGCTGGACCAGAGCTCACAGGATGCTCCCTTCCTGGAATCTAAATTCTCTGACACCTCGCTCAGGATTCCTCCTGCTGCATTTTACCTCCCTTCCTTCTGTTGGAACTCTGTGGAGATGGGAATGGCCAGGCTACATTCTTCTTGGGCAGCAGGTTTAAAAAATCATCAGTTTACATGTGTACACCTCTTATTTATCAAAACGTCCTTCCCAAAGTTGAGTTTATATGCATTTGATCGTTCCAGCTGCTTTTTAACAGATTGTGTAAAGATTTTTTTCTACTTTGTGTCAAATGCAGAAAGCCCCGTGACTCACCAGTATCTGAGGCAGAACTGAGCTCTAAGGAATATCTTTGTCCTTCTGACTCCCCTCCTCCTGGACTCCTTCTCCAGGTGGCCTCTTTCTGCCCCGGTGACATCCCAAATGGACCTTCATCACTGTGTTCCTCACAGTCTGCTTTGACCATGGCACCCTGGACCGCGAGCTCCTAGACAGGGAGCATCTTATCTCTGCAGCCCTGGGCAGAGCCCTGTGCCTGGCTCACAGCAAATACAAATAAATGGGAACCATCCTGGAATGAATGGCTGATGGAAGGAGGGATTCGACTGGGAAATGACCCAGAGATCCCCACGCAGCCCCTCCACGGGCAAATGCCAGCCCCACCGGCATCTCTTCTGCTTCCTCCCACTGAAGGGTCCTCCCCACTTCCACCTCATACCCCTCATCCCTCTGAAAGGTCCTCGAGGGTAAGGAACTCATTCCTTCACTGTCTTACAACTCTGGTCATGCCACACACATGGGGCGCACTTTAGTGTCCTTTGCTCTTCCCAACAAATCCGGAATCTCATTTCCCCAAGATACTACATATACAGAGAGACTGTCTCCAAGGCAGCCTCGCTTGGATTTTAATGACTCTGGTTACAATTTGGGTTCAGTGGGAGAAGAAAACTGTGTGTGGCAGTTTACTTCTATTTGGATCTCGCCAAGAGTTCCAGATTTCAGCTTTTGGACGTTATTTGTTGCTCCTTCCAGAAAGTCATCGTCTCTGTTCACTTTCCTTCCAGAGAATTTGTTTGATCTGCTGTCTTATCTCAGCTTATTACGGCTAATTACTCAATAAAGAACTTCTTTCCAAGGCCCTTCCCTGTAAAGTGCCATCTCGCGGGGTGGAATTGCTGTCGTCCTCTTGATTTCCCTCCATCACAACCGGCTTTCATCAGGACATGCCGCAGACTCTAATGGGAGCAGTGAGTGCAAAATGAATCCTTTATATTCCCGCCCTTCCCTTCTGCCTGTCTCTCTAAAGCTGAAAGATGAAGCATGTGGGAAAGGAGATGATGGCTCCAAATCCCTCGTCCCCAAAGAAACGCACGGAGGGTCTGCCAGCGCCAGGGCCGCGGGCCGCATGCTTCATTTACCACTTTGTGGGGCAGAACAAAGACCCCAGCCCAGCCCTCTGTCAGCCCTTCACACACACCACGCAGGAAGCGGTGAGAACAAACCAGCCTCATCACAACACAGGCCATCTGAGTGCTGGGAATTCAGGAGTTTTAAAGACGAGTGTTTCTTGAGTGAACCTGGCACTTGGATCCATATGCATTTTCCTGCAGGTTTTCCCAGGAAAGGGAAGGCGGGGAGCACATGTACACGGACATGTGCACACACACACAAGCACAGGCACACCCACGCACAGGGATACAGACACATATGCACGTGTGCATTCATGGACACACACGGAAACAGGCATGAACACAGACACATGCACATACATGGATATGCACACGCACATGTGCACACATGGACACACAGGAACACATACACTGATGCACACATTTAATTTCGGGGGGATGTGCAGACTGACCCTCGTAACAAGCCCCCCTTCACCGCCTATGAAAGTGAGCCCAGGACACAGAGTAAATAACTCACCAGGTTTAAGAGGGCCCTTCCTGTGGGGGTGATGTGTGAGTTCACTGTTTCTTTACGAAAAGAAAGCCAAGATAAGTCACTGACCCAGAAACTTCTCTTGGAATTAATGAACTCGGGCTGCCAGGGAGTAAAATATGGGCATGCTTCTTTGCTGGTTGCCTTCTGGGCACCTCTGCCTCGCTCTCTCCACATCCTGGCTGCCCCACCTGAACTTGACAGGGGAAGGACGGCAGCACGGCAGACCCTCTGATTAGAGACCCCCTCCCCTGCCGTGTTCTAGCGCAGGGCATCCTGTGCCCAGAGGCCGGGGGCGCCATGGAGCAAGCCCTGTCCCTTCATCCCACCCAGGCTGAAATTGATGGCGTGCGTTCGGCAGGACGGCTCCCTGCGGGGCACACTGGTTTACGTGGTTTCATGTGGTTTCCTCTCCTTCAGCTCCTGCATTAATGGGATTGTTCCCTTTGGTAAGAATTACTGTCTTCGGCTTGAGGGCAGGCTCACTGCTGCCCTCAGCCTCTACACCAGCCCTTAAAAACAGAAGTGAACGTGCTTTCCAGACAATGTCTGCACAAGGTCTGCAACAGAATAGGGAAGGGCCATGCACCTGACCCTCTCCTAGAGAAATACAGGTCCATCTGTTTACAAGGGGCTGGACTTCAGGTTTTACCAATTAACAGTATAAGGCTGATGATTTAAAACGTCCTCGTTTCAACAGCAGAGCAATTGCAAGGGAGCTGATGGGAAACCTATAGCTCATTCAGCCTTTATTCGACAAGTATTTATGGAGTGTTTACTCCGCCCAGGGCCCTTTGATAGGCATGGGCATCTGGCGGAGAAACGGCCAGGCCTGGGCCCTGCCCTCGTGCAGCTTACAGTTCACGGTAAATACCACAGGACTGTGGGAGTGAGGCGTGGCCGATGCCCCTGTGTGCTGAGTGCGGGGCCCGGTGCTTCCGGGAAGCAAGGGGGCAGCAGGATAAAGACCCCACTGAACTCGCAGTCTGATGGGCAGTGGGAGAGGGAAGCAGACAGCACCACTGACCATCCCAAACTAACAGCCCTAGGAGAGATTTAGGGCCAGGGGTTTGAGACCTCTGTGCAGGAGCCACTCCTGTGGCTTAGCTCATGGGCATTTCTCAGAGTGTGCATATCCAGGCAGAGGACAATCAGGGCGATTCCTATTTATTAACATTAACATGTCTTATTGGAACTAACGGTTAAAACGCTAACATCTATAAACACTGTGCATTAGGTAAAACTGTTCTAAGTGTTGAACAGAACAAAAAAACTTTTTTTTCAAAAAAATTATTAACAACCACCAAGTGCTCAGTTATGTAGGTGTTGCAGCGGGTACCAAGGAGAAAAATAACAGAGAACCGTGGTTCCTGCTCTCAAGGATCACTGAATCAAAGTGGGAGAGGCCTGCTGGGCTTGCGGTCCTTGCTGGAGCGGGGTCTGCTTTGTGGGGCCTGCACAGTGTTTTAAAAACGTGTGAACTGTTGCCAATATTTGATAATGGTAGATTTCGCATTTAATTCCAGATTTCTGGCTTCTTCTGAAAAACATGAAGATCTGGCCAAGCTGGGCCCACATTCAGGGCTGCTGTGACCCTACGATGGGTCCTGGGCTGCCCAGTTTCTCCGGTTTCCCTGAGGGGACCATCTGGTCCCTGCAGAAATGGGAACATAGGACCATGATGGGTAAGAAGAGGCCACCACCACCAGAGTGGAGAACAACTCCTCACACCTGAGACCTAGGAGAGAGAGGGATGGCTTCAGAGAAGCTGAGAGGTTTCCCGACAGTCCAGGGTAGTGGCAACATGCAGGATTAGCATGAGCTATTGGTCAGCCATGTCCTTCTCTTCCTGTCTCACTCAGCCTCCCCCAAAGCCAAAAGGTCTGCTCGATGTCCAAGGAGAGGCACGAACAAGGAGGCATGTTTCCACCCAGCAGCACAGGATTTCTAGCAGAGCGCTCCCAGGTGGCGGATCTGGCCATGCCTCACCGCTGGAGATGTGCTGTCTGGGGGGTCTGTCGGATGAAGGTGAGGGTTGTGTGCTGAGCAAGCACCCAGCGTAGGACTTGGTGGCGAGCAGTACACCTTCCTGGATGATGCTACCCCGAGGAATCCAAACCTGCTAGATTCCTTCCTTTCTTAGAACATGGGGTCCTTGTAAGAACCACTTCTTCCTTCCAAACAGCTGCCAAAGGGAAGAGGTTGAACAGGAATAACCTCTTTGAACTTCATTTTACATTTTAAAAATCTGTCCAGTTAATCCCAGCCTCAATCCAATCTCCTGACTTTACATAACTATTCCAAACTGGCTGATTTTCAGTTGCTTTGGCTTAATGTTTTTTAAAGGGATATTTTCTAATAGAGGGGAAAAAAATTCCTTTTCATGCTTCACTAATGCAAAAACAGCTGAACCAATTTAGCTCAAACTTTCTCAATAGCTTGTTACAATCCTAATTAAAATATTCACATACGGCACAAGCTTTGGGGAATATAACATTGCACTGCCAATCAAATTCTGGCTGAATATTTACAACCAGCTAAAGAGAAAAGCAACTGCATGGCCTCTTGAAGAAAATGTAGTCAGACAATTAATGGTGAGGGGATTAATGCAAGTATGGGCCGTGGCATTTCTCCACTTGGCTTAACTCGTAAACAACTGGGCATAAAGACTCTCGGGGCTCTTGGCTGAAACGGGTGGGGTTAATGCAGAAGACCTCATTTACCCAGGATCTCCCAGGAAACGGTGGCTCTCAACTCAGGAAATGGCTGTATTGCCAGGTGGGAGAGTGTGGGCACCATAAGAGGACAGACTCCGTTAGAGACCAGCTGTGTCACCTTCCAGCTGCAGGATCCTGGGCAAGGGGCTCGACCCTCTACGCAGATGGGCTCCTCATCTATTCAGTGGGAATAATGACAATCCCCAATGAGAGACAGCATGTCCCAGCTCCCCACCGGGCACACAATAAATGCTCCATGAATGTCACTGCAGTATCTGATCATTCCACCTCAGTGGAATGCCCAGATCAACAAAAATTCCTGAAGTGAAAAATAGTAAAAAAAAAAAAAAAAAAAATCAACCTTTCTGGAAACAAACTTTTAGCAAGTTCACGATAAGCTTCATGCCTTCTGAAACCCTGGGATGCTTTCCTGACAACCTGATCATTTCCAGAACAATCCATCAGTATCTAGTTCCCACCTTACGGGCTATGAAGAAGGGAGGGGATTTTCCAAATTTCCTAATGCTTTTCAGTTTCTGTGACTGCTGTGTGTTTGCGTGTGTGAATGTGTGTGTGTGTGTGTGTGTGTGTGTGTGTGTACTGATAGGTACATAGATGCATAAATGACAGACTGATATATATAGATGGAAGATAAACAGATACACATATATAATGCATAGGTAGATGCATAGATTGTGTACACACTCACACATAGATGTACACATGTCTACATGATTTTCCCTGTGTCTTAACCATCAGCTACTATTTCCCAGTGCGTGTCTTCAGCCCTATGTTTCTTCTCTTAAACCAGAAGACCAGACGGCTGAACGTGTGTGCAAGAGAACAGTCTTCGGCGAGGCCCGCGCAAGAGCTCAGATGGACTCTGTTTTCTGTTTTGGATGCAGGTGGTCTTTTGCTTCATTTTTGGTGTTTGCCTTAGATGTAAAAGTCCCCACAAGAGCAAGATTGACCTGTATCCCCTCCCCATCCTCCCCTTGGTCCTGCCGAAGTCCCTATGAGCCCCGAGGACATGCAAAGCTCTCTGAATGACTATGCCTCCCTCCCATCTAAACACACACATTTTTTTACCTGGCAAAGGCAGAAAGGGAGACAAGTCCTCTGCTCCAGCCTCCCTCAACCTCTGCTTTCTTGTTCCTTTCGGGGTCTGCAATTCTCCAGGGAAGGTTCGTTCAGTTTTTACTGCCTGGACATTAAAGGTTTGGGAGCCTTTGTCAAAGGAACCGAAGTGGAGCGCTTTCCTCCCTGCTCAATGAATACGGCCACATTTGAGGGATTTTATCCTCACAGGAGCTGCCTTGGATATGCTGAGTGTGAAGCCAAAACCTCAAAGCCAGCAAGAATTAAGTTGGCTTTGCTTTCCTTTATGAGCAAATGGCCTATAAAATGTTAATGCATGACTCTTCAACGTGGCCGGCAACTCCTAATTAACAGGGTGTGCTTAGGTGTGGTAGCTGCCAGAGCACAGCCAGGGACAGGGTCCCTGGGCCCTGTTATCCCCCGCAAAAACCCCTCCTCAGCCTCCACCCAGTGCATCCCTAGCCCGTTTCGCAATCTCCTAGTTTGACGAGGAGTGTGGTCATCAAATCTGGGACAATGATTTATATCAAACACCGCAGCAGAAAGTACCATCTCGATGCCTGCCATTTGCAGGTACTTTGCTAAACCCTAAATGTGAATGGTCCTACTGATAGGTCTTCATAAGGACCCAACAAGAGTGGGTAGTTATCTCTAGTGGACATAACGGGAAACTGGGGTTCAGAGAAGCTAAGTTGCTAATAAGAGGTAAGGCTTGGAACTCAACAGGTATGGGACCCCGAGTCCAGCAAAGTGCCTGCTGGCAAAACCTGTGCTCTTCCTGCCCCCACGGAGCCTGTGGGGCATCGAGCCTCAGCCTTGGCACCATGGACACTTGGTTGTGTGGGGAGGTGTCCTGGGCACCGGAGGCTGTTGAGCAGCATCCCTGGCCTCTACCCACATCCTCCCAGTCATGACAACCAAAAATGTCCCCAGACATTGCCAAGTGTCCCTTGAGAGCAAAATCACCCCTAGCTGAAAACCAGTGCCATAGAATTTTCAGAATCACTGCCCTTGTTGTAAATTCCATACTCCCCATATCTAGAAATAGGAAAACAAAGTCTTCTAACACTGAAACCGGAGATAAGTCCTCTAAACACACGGCAGGACCACTGGGGTGAAAAACCACCTTTCTCCACTGTGCCCAAAGATAAATCTCATTAATGCAGCCAAGCTAAAGAGCAATTTTCATTTTTAGATGTTTCTAAAGTGGCACATCCCAGGCTCTGACTTGCAGGGCTGCCCGTCTGTTGGAAGGTGAACTGGGACAAATCATAAATATTGCGCTTTCATCAACTTTTACAGGTCAAAAAAAAAAAAGAACAAGACAAAGAAGGCAGAATTAACCAGAATTAAAAGATGGGCTACAGGGGGAGTGATTAATTTGAACGGTGTCCACTCTCAAGCTGTGGAATAAAATCTGGCTTCCTGTGAAGACTATATTCCGTGGACCCTCAGTACACTAAGATGGTTTACGAGGGAATGAGTTAGATAACAGTGGTGAAGTGAAATTACAGGCCAGAGTCACAGGCATCATGCAATTGCCATGATTTGGCACTTCGCTGGAGACTCTGAAATTAATTTGATTTATTTATTTATTTTGCGGTACGCGGGCCTCTCACTGTTGTGGCCTCTCCCGTTGTGGAGCACAGGCTCTGGACGCACAGGCTCAGCAGCCATGGCTCACGGGCCCAGCCGCTCCGCGGCACGTGGGATCTTCCCAGACCGGGGCACGAACCTGTGTCCCCCGCACCGGCAGGCGGACCCTCAACCACTGCGCCACCAGGGAAGCCCTGAAATTAATTTTAATGGAAGAGGCGATTGTTAGTCGGGAGACAGGCTGCTTCAGAGGCACACAGCGGCCACAGTCCCAGGCCCTGGTGCCTCGTGCCCCGGGCACCACACTCCCAACCCTGAGATTCCCCCCACCTTCTAACCAAGCCTAGCCTCTAGTGGAGGAAGAAGCAAATCCATCATTTAATTCTTCAGAAACCTGTGAGGTATCAGAGCAAACTCAAGAAGTGGGGCATGTGGGGTGAGAAAAGTAGGGGGAGCTCAGGCAGGTGAGGGCCCCCGTTAGGGGTCAGAACCAGGGGAGTGAACCTTGTCTTCAAAGTTGGAGCCGAAGAAAAGCAACATTCTGTCCCTAAGTGGTGGGGGAGCAGGGAAGCCAGCTCTCAGGTCCCCAGGGGCCTGATTCCAGCTGAGGCTGTCAGTCCAGCAAGACACGGGCAGAATAAATTGATCTTGGCGTGTTGTGCTTTAAGGGTTCAAGGTTTCCTGAGTTCTCTGACCTTCTGTGCCAGGTGAGAATGGAAAAGTGGCCCCATTTCTCACCTTCTGAGTGTCACACCTTCACAGGGTGTCAGGTTACATGCTGTGCTGTTCAGAACTCAGAAGAGCAGAAAAAGGCAGGCAACAGACTGCCAGAAAGTGAACATACTGTGTGACACATAAGAAATTAACATACAGCATATATAAAAAGCTCCTGCGAACCAATAAGAAAAAGACAGCCCCCAAATATATTCAAGTAGTAACATAAATGGGCAATATAAAACATGAAATGTTCAACCCTACTGGCTATCAGGGAAATAAAAATTAAAACAAAATACAATGCCTTAATTACCAGATGATCAGAAATTCAAAGGGCTGAGAATATCTAGCGCTGGCGGGGTTGCCCAGAAAGAACACACTCATGTGTCCTTGTGGGGAATGTGAACAGGGAGAGTCATTTTTAAAGGCAAATAAGCAGTGTTTTTCACATTTTTAGGTGTGTTTACCAAATGTAGAAGGACACTGGTTGTAATAAAAGACAACACGGCAACAATCTAAGTGCCATCAATAATAGTTAAATACATTAGTGGAACATCCAAGCCACGGGACATGCTGCAATGTTTTTTTTTTAAATCGGGAAATCTATATGTCCTGATAAGGCATGTACTCCAATATAAATGAAGCTTAAAAGCAAGTTGCAGAAATATATGTATAATAAATTCCATTTATGCTAGAGTAGGATGTACATAGGTTCATCTATTTATGTAAATGCATTGGAAAGTGGCCAATGGTCATCTCTGCCAAGGGGAGCGAGAGAGGAGGGGTGAACGGGGACCCTTAGGGTTTGCCAGATACTCACTGCATTGTCTGTGACAATGACAACATTTCATGTATTATTTGGCGGGGGGTGGACGAGAGAACGGGCAAAATTATGTCGAGAAGCTGCTCATGTGATAATTTTATATGCAATAATTTTTAAAAGTTTAAGATGGTGGGTAGAAAGGGAATTTGCAGAATAGTTTTCATTCAGCGGTTGCTTTCCCTATCGCACAGCCCCATTCAAATGACACCCAGGCCACTTCAGCCGCTTTTAGAATTTCACACTGAAGGGGGTATTGGCTGGCACAAAGCAACACCCACGGCCCGTGTGGCGTTTGCCTTCCTTCTGGCACTGGAGCCTCCCCTGGGCTGAAACCTGGTACCAATCATCACCCCCTCCTTGAAAAGATGCTTCCTTGTTGTGACACCAGTGGGGACGGGTCGTAGAGCTTACTCTCTGTGTCTACACTCAGGAATGCAGCTTATGCCTGGTCTGCACTTAAGATTTGCTTAGCCTAGGGCAAATTCTGTGTCTTTCATGATTCAGTCCCTGATTTGTACAATGTTTCCTTTCAACATTATCTCTAGAAAATAAAGAAAAGCAACATGCAGCATGGTCATGGAATAACAATTCCAAGGGAAGACTGGGTTCCCAATTCCACATCTTTCTTATGAGACCACAAGGTTTCCTCACTCAAAACTGAGCCTTTCCCTTGAGGCCACACGCAGAGGATCCCCAGCCTCCAGAGAGGAGGGCAGAGATGCATCAGCCACAGGGTTGGTCTCCATGCACCTGGTCAGGGTCTCCACTGACCTCGGGTGTGGGAAGAATGGGGCCACAGTTGTTTGGGCTGCACTAGTGGGTGGGGCCATGTCCATTCCCTCTCCTACGTGACTGTCCCCAAACAGACTGTCCCGGGCACAGAGGGGCTGAGCGCTGGGCCAACCCCAACCTGGACATGGTTTGCTCCCCTGGAGCAAAGTGTCTGTTGACCAGGTCTCCCTCTCTTCAGCTCATGCTTCATTTCCAAGGGGTCTTATTTTGCAGACAAATGGGCATGACTTTCCCCCTGAGCTGTTCATGAATGTAAATGTCATTACTCTTCAAAACAACCGGAGCACATTCCCAAGCTCCTGAAACGGAAACGGGCTCTGGGAGCTGCTGACCCTACCAGCCTCCCGACCAGAGTGTGTCTGCATGGAGTCTGCACCTGCCTCCAGCCCCACACCCACATCTCGGCCAATGGAGGAGGTGGAAAAATCACTCTGCTCGCCCCCCATGTTTCTTGGGGGGTTCTTCCTCGCCAACCTTGTAAATTAACTGACTCACACTTCAAGTGGCTGGTTTTTCCCCAGGATTCAATTCACAGCAAACGTTAGCCAGTGCTCAAGAGGGTAACTCCCAGAGTAGATATGGCACATCCCACCCACAGCAGGGATGGGTGGGATGAACCCTGGTTCCATTCTGCTATCTCCTTCGAACTGCCCAACCCCTCCTGGTACAAAGCAGCCACTGGGTGGGGGTTGGGGTGGGCGGGGCACACCCCAAGAGAACAGTGGGCCCCCCATCATCCATTCGTGATGACAGTGATCTATCCTCGAGACCCCAGGCCAGCTCCAGAGATCTGGTCCATGTCCTGTGTAGCCCATGACAGAGTGTGATTTCCCAGCAAGAAATCCTGGATGCCAGGGTGACAGAGCATAAAGCAAGACAGAAAGCGGAATACATACTGGGTGACTGGGACAAAGCAAGGCCCTCCCCTGTCCCCGCCTCATCAGTCACAGAAGCCCTGGATGGCCGAGAAAGGACGGGGGCTGTGTCCTCCAGGGAGGTGGAAGCATGTGGGGCATCTCTGTGCTTTTTATAAAAAAATGTAGTTTACTTAAAAAACTAAAAACAGAACTACCGTATGATCCAGTAATCCCACTCCTGGGCACATACCCAGAGAAAACCATAATTAGAAAAGATACACGCGCCCCAGTGTTCACTGCAGCACTATTCACAACAGCCGGGACATGGAAGCCCCCTAACGCCCATCGACAGAGGAGTGGGTAAAGAGGACGTGGCACATGTATACTAAGGAATATTACTCAGCCATAAAAATAATGAAATAGTGCCACTTGTAGCAACATGGATGGACCTAGAGATTATCATAAGTGAAGTAAGTCAGACAGAGAAAGACAAATATCATCATATAATATCACTTCTGTGTGGAATCTAAAAAACACGACACAAATGAATTTACATACAAAACAGAAATAGACCCACAGACATAGAAAACAAATTTATGGTTACCAAAGGGGAAAGGGGGAGGGGAGGGATGAAATAGGAGGTTGGGATTAATGTACATGTACACACTACTATATATAAGATAGGTGAACAACAAGGACCTACTGTATAGCAGAGAGAACTCTATTTAATACCTTGTAATAACCTGTAAGGGAAAAGAATCTGGAAAAGAATATCTATATCTATCTCTATATCTACAGATAGATGCTGTACACCTGAAACTAAGGCAACATTGTAAATCAACTATACTCCAATAAAAAAAAAATTTAGTTTGAAAACAAAAAGCAAAAACTAGGAGTTCCTAGAAACCTTGAGTTAATTTATTATATTTAAAAATCCAAATGGTTTTCTCTTCCTTATAGGAAGTGAGAAGCAGTTACTAGCTGTCATCAGATTGCTTATTTCAAAGCCATGAAGAAAGTGACTTCTGAAATGCCGAAGTCTTTATGTTTCCAGAAGTCTTACTTTTCCTTCTCCACACCTGCCCGTCCTGCTGGGAGCCATAACCTCCATGCCATTTGGAGAGGTTGGGCCAAATCGTCAGAAGAAGAGACCATCAACTGTAAACTGATTCTGGATTCCTGCAGCGCAGGAAGTAAATGAAAATGAAAGAAAGTGAAAATGACGTTCTCATTGGAAGTTTGGTTTTAAGGTTCAAGAAAGTTTGGGCTTTCTTGAAAGAGAAAGAGAATTGTTGGCAATAATTGGCAATAATTGCAATAATTCCTCGGTCAAGGGGGCAAACGATTTTCTACTATCTCCTGACTCCTCCACTTCCAATGTAGAAATTTTTACCATTATGGTGAGAAAACAGCCCAATGGAAGTCATCATGGTACAGGCTCACTTGTACACAGAAGAAAGTTTTCTCTGATAAACACATACGTGGGTTTCTGGAGTTTTCTTTAATCATGTAAAGGGCTATCCTAATTCTACAAAGTTGCTATTCACTCTGGCGGATAAGACTTGAGAGCTCCAGTATAACCTGGTGATTCTCCGTAGGAATCTTCACATACCCTGAGGCACCGACGGTTCACACCCCCGTAGGCCAAATCAGCTGGAGTCAGAGAGACCGAGGTCTTTTTCCAAACCAATAAAGCACAGCCTATCCTCTTGAGACAAAGACAGTCTATTCAAGACAAAGGGAGGTGAGTTGACATTTCACAAACACTCAAGCTGGGTGTATTTTGCTTTATAAGCACCTGCAATGCCTGACTTAGCTGAACCGCATACATCCAGGTGTGTGATGAATGGGAAAAACCTTCATTGTCTCTCGCAGTGTTCATTAGAGGGGAAACAGGAAGGTCTAACTCATTTTCAATAACATGGACAGCTGCCATTAATGATTCCTTCTGAGATTTGTCATAGATATTTGTATTTAGTCACCACAGGAAGAATTGTGGGAGGTCCCTGTCCTGTCATTTTTTTCCCTTTGGTAAAGTATGAAATAGGAAAAATGTGTCGATTTTTTTCCATTTAAGCGAAATCCAAGTAAGAACATTTAGAACAATCTAAAACAGAAGGCTTTTCTAACTGGATCACAGGCATATTGCTAAACACAGGTCAGCCACCACACGCCGAGCAGGGCGAACTAATAACATACATCCACTGAGTGTTCTGCCAGGTCAAGGATGGGTTGGGAAATGGTTCTTTTAGATTAAAGCTAAGGTCTTGGGGCCACGCAGGGGATAAAGCTGCGAGGCTGGCTTCATGAATGCCAGGTTCTAATAACCGGAGTCGGCGAGTCAGGGGTGCTGTGGGATCCTGCTGTGAGGTCAGGACCTTCATGGGGTCCTGGAGATAAAAGAGAAAAACATGGTTACCAACCTGGAAGAACCCACAGGCTGGTGAGGGAGACAGAGGAAACCAAAGTATGAGACAGTGTGATGTGTGGCTTATTAGCTGCATGTGCCAATCAGTGGGAACCAGAAAAGCTGGAGGGCTGCCCCATCTGTGGGTGTGTGATGGGGATGAGGGACAGACTGGCTGCCACCTGAATATGGAACCAGTAGGACCTGCATCCTATCCTGAGACACCTCCCCAAGGCCTCTCCTCTGCAGGATGCACAGCGGCGATGGTGGCTCCCCCCCGACCGCCCCCCCCACCCCCCGGCGCCCACTCCACGCCTGCTCCTGTAACCCACGCTCCGGACACAGCTCCTGGTGAAGAGCCTCTAAAGCCTTCCTGCTCACTCAGAATGGAACCCAGACTCCCTGCTGTGGCCCCGACCTCTCCAACAACAAACAGCATCCTTCCTCCAACTCACTGTACCCCAGACACGGGGACCTTCTTGTCCCTTTAGGACTTCCGGTCCATCCCTGTCCCAGTTCCTCTGCCCCTGCTGTTCCCTCTGCCAGGAACAGCCCCACAGCTTGACTGAATCCATGCCTGTTCCTGGCCCCGAGAGACCCATCCTGAGCACTCAGTCTGAGGCAGAAAGCAGTTCCTGTCATACCGCCTGCTCTGTTTCCCTCATAGCACCCTCCTAGGTGAAATCACCTCACTCAGGTTCTTCCTTGTGTGTTTTTGCCTCTCCCCCGAGAATGTGATCCCCAGGAGGAAAGGAGAATTTACAGCTGAAATGCCTAGGAAAGTACTCGGTCCAAAGTGGGTGCCCAGTAAATGTGTGTTGGGTGGAAACAGTACCTTGGACAGCACCCTGCACAGTTCCTGTCATTCCTGTCAGCAGCACTGTCCACCTGCCCAGCACAGAGCCTGTAACTCAAAGCTCAGGGTCCCCTCCTGAGAACTGAGTGGTAGATGGTCCCTGAACCTCCTTTCCTGCTTCCACTTAGGTCCCAAGCACACGGACGACTACCAAAGTCTCTCTTCTCCCAACTGTAGTTAAAGGTGACAGTAAACCTGACAGTTTACTCAACACTCGCTCAGTTGAATAAGATGAATAAATTATTAGCACTGTCCCAGTTAGGCTGCCTTCCACGGTTATTACAGATTCGACATCCAGGCATCCCACACAGGCACAGTTCCTCCACCAATGTGGCCTTCTTTCAGCCCACACTATGTTAAGCTAAGTAAAAATTAAACACTGACCGTTCAATGAAACACACTCCCAATGAGATGCGGCTACTTAATTACAGGGACTAACACTGCTTTTAAGAACCGGAGGGTTTGGATGTCACTGGGCTAATAATTGCTCAGAGGTGTCATGTGATGTTTCACAGCTACTCCAAGTAAGAAATTAAAGGAGAAATGGCATGCCATCCATCTCCATTTCACTGGGGGAGAAACAGCATCTTTATAGATGAATGTATCTAACAAATATGTCAACAATGAGGGAAACAAATTAGGACTGGCACAAAATACTCATACAAATCTATTCATATTTCTCATTAGGAGAATGTTGACTCTTGGTAGTTCGATCATTTACCAGAAGGGACAGCTAGGAACCAAAATAAAAAGATTTCTGCCCCTAACATTATCAGAGCATAAGTAGTCCTACCCTAGACTCTTGCTATAATCCCACTCACTACACTGCAGAATTGAGCATCACGATAGGTCCTGGACCCCAATTCTACAGATAACTGGCTAGAGCAGAAAATTACTTTGTTTCAAAGGAGTTATACCGTGTCCCTTAGAATCTAATGATTAACTGTTATATAATTCTACTTATTTTGTCCCTTTATAGGGTGACTTCATAGTATCAATTTTAAACTTAGGAAAGTCTTCTTTTGAGTGTGTATCTATGAATTTGTGTTGGTATCATAGTTCTCATCAAAAAAAATAAAATATTAAAGTTGAATAGAAGACACTGGAAGATAAGGACTCAGACAAAATTTACAATGAAAAATTAATATAGGAAATGTCAAAATGTATAGACCTTGTAAATTAATAAGCACCAGGGAAAAGCAACTCCTTACTTCTTAATGAACAGGTAGGTTGGTCCCTGGCTACCTCATCACTGGGAAAAACAGCAAAGCTAGGAAACAAAAATACTTGAGGGCGTCCATAAGAAAGTAACAGACGTTTCAATGAGTTACCCCTCTCTCTTTCCATCTTAACACTTAGTGTATATGGTATTATATTGAAAATCACCTCAAATCCCTTCTGAATATGGACAGAAGAATAAGGACAAGCAACAAATATGGAAAACCCAACAGAGTAGCTAAATAATTCCCAAACCTGAGGTAATTTCAGAACAAACATGTAAACTGAGGGCATATGACTACTCTCTCTCTCGTGTGACCCTGGTGGGAGGAAAGCCTTACAGCAGGTCCCTTCCAAGAAAAGCACAAAAATATACCCCAAGAGGGAGGTGTCCCTGTCGGCCCTGGCCAGCACTGTCCTACTGACCCCACGAGGCCGGCATGACCCACCTCCTCTCCCCATCAGGCATCTCTCTGCCTCACACCGAACACTCCCAGGGAACTTCCAGGAAGTCCTTGGTACATGTTAAGATTCGTCTTGCCTCTGTGGCTTTGTCCAGAGTTCTTCTTCCTCCTGGAATATGCCCTCTTCGTCCTTCACGGAGATACAGTCCTTTAGGTCTAAGTCAAGTCAGTTTCTCAGGGAGCCTTTTGCTGTTTATTTGCTTTTTATCTCAGCCCTACAGTGCCCAGCGGACGTGACCAACTGTCATTGCTGTGATGGGCACTCTACTATATGATGCTGACACAATGGCCCACACAGTCTTGGAGCTGAGAGCCTAACAAACTTGCATCAAAAAATCCATCCATTCATAATATGAGCTTTGAAAAGAGCCTTAAAAGGCACAGGTGCCAGAAGAGCAACGAACATCTTCAGCCAGGACGCTGGTATAAAAGAAGTCACTAAGCCAACCCACAATAACATTTTCTGAGCAAAATGTAAACCTTTCCAGAAGGTTTACACTGACAGCCTGGGGTCATTTGTTACTGCAACCATAACTTACCGATGCTGATTGATACCAGAACTGTGGAAGGTTTTTATGCTGGAACACAGGGGAGGGAGGAGCAAGAAGACAGGCAACTACACAAGCTCTTGCTGGAATCTTATCCACACGCATGAACCTAGTCCCCTGAACACATCCTAACTGCTGGTTGAGATCTGTCTGGGTTCCCACATGGAGACACAACATACACACACACACGCCTGCACACACATTTCCTCACAGAACTGTTCAAATATTCTAGTTAAATACTGTTCTTTTTATGTTCTTGGCTCCCAGCCAATCTCTTGAGATAAGCTGAATGGAAATTATTTTTTGGCAAGGACTATGAACCTGAAGTTTCTTTTACCTTAATTCATAATCGTTTGCATCTCATTTTCTAGCCTAGAACAGATATTCATCTCCTCAGGTCCACACGACGTTGGCTGAGTGAAAAAACTCTTCAGGAACATAATATATTTCACAAGAGGTATAAACAAATGCTCGCCTCCCCAGCTACAGCACAAAGCGCATCTTCCACCTTCGCCAGCAAGCAAAGTTCAGAGATGACACCATGAGCCACTAGAGGTTCTATGGACTGATAAATACGGGTACCTCCAGAAATCAGGCAGAGTGGCCTTTTCCTCATAGTTGGTGAGTCGTTGGTGAGGATCAGAGCAAAGGTACCTTTGACAGCATTAGGCCATGGCTGGATGCCTTCAAATATTTAGGATTCTTCAGTTCCTTGTGTTACCTTTTTTAAAAGGCTGAATGTACATTTCACTTAAGATGCCATCTTTACATGCGGCCAGAATTGCCATGCAGAATTTTAAAACAGAGACTCTTCCCATTTCCCAAATCCATCTGCTATCCCTAATCCAGCTCCCACAGCCTGGGCGATTTGGGGGAAGCCACTTCTGCGTCAAGGAGATACCCAGAGACAAAAGTGGTCATACAGGGCGTCCACCCTTGCCATCCACCTTCCCCGCCACAGCACAACAAACGGTCTAAATCACGCAGCTGAATCTTCACAGTCTGTGCTCTTCCAGGGAGTTAAAGCTCACCATCCTTCAGACCCGAAACGCAGGACTGGCAGTGACCCGTGATCCTGTCATGGCGTCACCAGGGCCAGCAGGCCTCACAGACTGTGGCCTGTGCATTTTCAAGGAGTTTTATGAGCTCTAGACCTTGGATTAACAACCAGGCTTCAGCGTGCTCCCCGAGTCCACTAATCCTTACAATGCTACTTCTCCCCAGGGCCAAGGGAGTAAGCAAGTGAGGGCTGGCCACTAAGAGCCCTGAAACTTGGTCTTTGGTCCGTCACCGTTCATGCTTCTCCCTCTTGCCTTAAAGATGTTCTGCACCGAAAACGGTCATAAAAATGCAACAAACAGATGGGTTTACAAGACTCTCTGCCAGTCACTTCCCATTACTCAGCTTCCTATTCGTAGCACATGGCAATTAACCAACAAAGGTGTTTATCATCTTAGAAGAAGGAGCTCTGGCTGAGGAATCACATTATTCACCAATCTTCGCACTGCTAGTTTCCAAGACGGCTAAGATTAGAGATCCCCATCTCCTTCCTCAACTCCAGTTTGTCTTAAATAAAGACACACACACGTTAAGTGAATGAAACCATGTAATCTGCTCCCGACAGTTCTGTCAAACCAAGGGAATGCTGTGTGGGGACTGCTTCACAACTCCTAAATTTGGTCACTGGTAGGCCATACGATTCGCTTTGTCAGTGGAGTCCTTAACGCCTCCCCTGAGTTTCCGTAGTTGAAGCAAAAGTGCCACAGAAGTAGTAACAACGACGAACATTTATTGAGAAAAAGCCACGGGCTGAATTTTGTGTTGAGCACTCACTTCACCTCCGTTTGAATCACAACCAAGGGCAGTATCATCCACCATGTGACTTCTGTCTTGGAAACGGTGGGACGGTGCACAGAGCAACCCTGCAACAGCGGTCACACACTGGGATGCACTTGCCCGGTGCTCATCCTCCATCACCCTGGGCCAACAAGCGTGCTAACTGTGGAGCCCAGGATCGTGCCTTTCAGGGGAAGATCTGGGGTTTTATCCTCACATGGGAGGGAATCGGGCCGCTGCTCTACAACGGAAAGGTTACTTTCCATTCCACGGGAGACATAAGGACACATCTTAGAGTTCGCACTCCAAAACTGTGATCACGCATCTGGCCAACGAAGCCCTTGATGGGTAAATGCCAGATGTGATGATTTGTGCCTCAATATTTGGGGCTTGGTAGGGAAACAGAATCAAACACAAACCCAAAAGGGTAAGAAACGTCATTTGTTTTACAGCATGCTCTAAATTCTTGGCCCAGCAATTACTTTAGGATGAATAACTTTAATATGAGTCATCACAGAATCTGATCTAGAAAATCCAAAACACCATCCCTCCGGCAAGATCCCTGAGAGATGGACGACTCGTCTTTGTTTATCCACCCAAGATGGCGACGCCCTTATGTGGTAAACAGAGGGATGCTGGCCGGTGGCCCGCTGCTGGAAGGCTCTGGTCATGGCTAACGCATCCATATGCTCACGTAAACCATCTCCGCGATGCCCCCGCTGGTTTCTGTGACCTCGGGACCAGAACGAGCCTCCTTCCTCATCCACCTGTCGTGCTCCAAACGGCTGACCTCCGTTCCTTTGCTAACTTTCCTTCCCTACCCGGCGACCCTCTTGTTGGGATTACTTGTACAGTTAAATAGTATTTTCTAGTCTCCCATTTGATTTAAGGTTTTAAATGATGGGATTACATTTACCTGGGTTTTTTAATTATGTCAAAGAGGCTTTCTGGGAATTACGATTTCTTAATTAACTCATCTTTTTAAACTCGGTAATACTCTTTTTATATTCATATAATGAACTCGGAAGCAATAAGATGGCATTTATAACATGCAAGCAAATAACTCTTTAAGAGTATGACTAATTCAGAGGGCTTTTCCCTTCAAACATTCTAAACTGGCTGTTCTGTATGGGGTTTTGAATTCACTGCTCTGATCTGAGCCCGTGGAGGGTCCCTTCTCAAACTCCCCATCAGATAATAAATCCCTCTAAGGCATATGATGTCCAGCTGTGCCTGGGAGGGAACAGAGCTTGAGAAAACACCAGAGTGTCCATGTCATAGGTCTGGAGAAAGGCAAGGTGCAGGCAGAAAACGTATGTCACGACCTGTCTCAGAATCCTCTACAAAGTCCTATTCAGCACACCCCAATTTCTATCTAGACCCAAGAATTCTACCTCTTCTGAGAGATTCTGATGTTCAAAAACAATTATGTAAGATCTCTTCAGATCCATAACATGACCAACAGTGTTTACTTAACTATGAAATATCTCATAACCTGCAAAAAAGTGCAAGAAGTAATCATACACACACACACACATGCACCACCTAAATGTAAGAAACGAGAAACGCTAGCTTTTGATCTCAGGAACGATCACACATCCCAGTGGGAGCCCTTGCTGCCCACCCTCCTCCATCTCGCCTCCTCCTTCACATCAGCTGCCCCTATGTGGAATTTGGTTTGTGTGTCTTCTCTCCTCATGTTTATACTTTCATGGACCTAGAGCTGTCACAGTCAAACAAGGACAAATATCATATGATATCGCTTATACGTGGGATCTAAAAAAATGGTACAATGAACTTATTTACAAAACAGAAAGAGAGTCACAGATGTAGAAAACAAACTTATGGTTACCAAGGGGGAAAGGGTGGGGAGGGATAAATTGGGAGATTGGGATTGACATACACACACTACTGTACATAAAATAGGTAACTAATAAGAACCTACTGTATAGCACAGGGAACTCTACTCAATACTCTGTAATGACCTATATGGGAAAAGAATCTAAAAAAGAGTGGATATATGTATATGTACAACTGATTCACTTTGCTGTACAGTGGAAACTAACACAACATTGTAAATCAACTATACTCCAATACAAATTAATTAAAAAAACAAACAAAAACAAAATGGTATTAGGATAAACAGTTATGAAAAGAATAAAAAATATTACAATTTTGCATAAAAAAGAAAATATAGTATTTGAGGGCATTTTGAAACATATTAATGATACCATTTAGTCACTATCGCTCTGCAATTTTTGTGTACATTATGTTAGAGATTTATCCACGGGGATATGTATATAGAAATAGTTTATCACACAATTACAGTTTGAATATGCCACAATTCACACATTTATTCTCCTATCATTGGTCATTTTGGTTTTATTTTGTTTGATTTTGCCATTATGAACGATTTGACAGTAATGTTCCTGTGTATTTTCCTTGGGGACTTGTTCAAGAATGTCTCTGGAGGATATACGTAGAAACAGCAAATTTACTTTAGGACGTCCACAAGCATAAGACCAAGGACAGGATTCTCTCTAAAATTCTCCAAGATGATGTTATCATGGTCCTAAGGACTGTCCAACAATTAAAAAATAAACACTTTCCAGAGAGCCATTAGTATAATTACAAAGCTCCCTTCCAATTCCAACTTAAATCTTTGCATTGGGCAAGTGTTTGACATTATTATTGAAAATAAACAGTAACGGTCAATCAGGGACTGATGAGGTTAGAGGGTCTGACTCCGTGAGTACAGGGCAGTTAAACGTGGGTGGTCAGAGGACCGGACAGAGGAAGGAGGGGCTAGTGTCTGGGTAAAAGATACAGCGAGAGCCCTGTCTTAGATCCCAGCCCGCCTGCCCGTTCTCTGGTTCCCTTTCTCCAGAGAACACGTCTTCACCGCGAGAAAACCAGCCTCCCTCACTCTACCACCCCCATTCTCGCCCAAGTCTTATTTACAACTGCTCAGTCTGCCAAGACAGAATGTTCTCCTCTGAAATTTTTAGTTGCAGGAAAAAAAAAACTTTTTGCTGGTTCTAAAACCCTGATTTTCTTCTCCTCAACCTCTTCCCAATCTCCCTTCTTGAAGTATTTGATAACGGGCTTCTTAAAGTGTTTTGAAGCAAAGTCTGTAGAAGAGGAATAGTTGAACCATGCTCTGCAAAATGGCTGATATTTCTCTCCTGGGTCAGACCAAAAAGGCAAACCTAGCCCGTGATTTTCTTGGGAACGGCTAGAGGTTATTCCAGCTATTTGAAATCTCTCCCTGTCTGTGGCTTCTCTGCAAGCCCCCCACCCTCACGCCCAGCCCTAGGAGTAAAACCTCACAGAAGACCCCAGTGAGGAAGGAGTAGGAGTCCTTGGATAGCTGCCCAGTTAATAAGAAAACTGTAAATGCTACTGTGAAATAAGCAAACTAATTAACCCCCTGCAGTTTGAGAAAACTAAAAACCCCGGGGGCAGAAACTCACACATTTCAAAATTACCAGGGGAAGGAAGGAAGGAAGCGCCGTTTCTTTCTTCACAGCAGTGCAACTTGGTGGTGTGGCACAGCTTGGAAAGCATGAGACTTCGCACACACAGTAAAGAAAAAATCCCAGCTCTAAGACAGAGAAATCTTAAAGATGACAAAGGTCACAGAACAAGATGTCAAACCTCCCAAACACGGGGTACAAGGTAGCACAGTGTGAACGTCTGAGGTGGACGCCCTCAGGGACAAGGCTTTGCAAACAACCCACCTAGCCTCTTGAATGTAAACACTGGAGAAATTTTAGGACTAGCCCAGGGGGTACCTGTCCAGGGCCATCCTCCTCCTCCTCCTCCTCAACTTCACCCTCCTTGTCGTCAGCAGCACCACTGTTAAGATCATCAGTATCTCTGTTTTTAGCATCTCCATCATCATCTCCATCCTTACTACCCTCATCATCGTGTCATCCTTCTCGTCATTACCATCACCACCATCACTACTATCAACGTCATCGACGTTGTCATGTTCTTCATCAACACCATCGTCCTCGTCCTCGCCACCATCTTCTTCTTCCTCATCGTCACCTACGTCATCACCATCACCTGACAATGCACTCTGCCAGCCACAATCAAGAAAATAACCCCCACTTAACAGTAAAGCCCCTGCCACTCAGAGAGAAACAGTAACTTGTCTGGGGCCAAGAAGCGCAGTCAGGATTCCAGCCCAGGCCCGTTTTTCTCGAGCTCTTGCTGTGAGCCTCATGGAGAGAAGGACCATGGTTGTTCCCAATCAGCCAGACTGAGGCCGAAATCTAACTTCCACCCAGAGGCCCTGTCCTTACTTCTCCGTGTGAGTGGATGTGTTTCTATACTGGGTGTTGTTTCCACAGAAGAGAGACAGGGAGGGAAGAGAGACCCTTCCCTGTAAGGTCCAGTGGGGGAAGGAGGGCAGCGAGAAAGGCTCCAGGCCCTCAGGGGCTCCATCTGATTCTCCAGGACTTGGGCCACCTGCCCTCTGCAGTGAGGACTGGAGATTCTATACTGACAACCTCCCCCATTTTTGGTTAAAAAGAAGCTGGTCCCTACACACACACAGGGCTGCACATGGGAGGTACTGGCCTCCTTCCACCAAACACTTAGTGAGGACCTACTGTGGCCACAGGATTGGCCCTGACCAAGGGAGACTGGAAGAGGCCCATAAAAAGGCCTTCCTGGAAGGGAACAAAAAGGGATCGAAAAAAGACCATGCAGTATGCTGGGAACAGGTACCAGGAGATAACAGGCCAGAATTAGTGAAACACTCCTACTGAACCACAACGATGCTGATGGAGGAGAAGGAGGAGTTCACAGCCTTACTACGTGCTAGGCACAGCGCCACGTTTCACACACACATCATCTTACTTCATCCTCAAAATGACCCACAAGTGAGGCAGGCACTGCTCTTACCCCGTTGAATAGGTAAGAAAAACAAGGCTTAGGGAGCCAGCTCTTACCAAAGTCACTCTTTAAACATCCCTGGCAGCCGAGTCAGAAGGTAAAAACCCTTTATAGCCCACTCCCCAGCAGCCACCAGGACCAAACCCTGCACTGTGGCTCCTGGCCAGGGCGATGCTTGGGTGAGACCCACTGTGTCCTCTGCTTTGATGCTCTCCACACAGGGAGTTCTCCGACTTCGCACAATGTATGAATCCCATCTCAGTGTGAATTTTCTGCAGATTCTTTCACAGGAAGCTGAGTCCTGGATATTCAATATGCTTTACTGTCTTATCAGGAACAATGGTTTGTGTAATCAGGGCCCTGACAGGGCCACCTCTGGGCGGACAGACCACCTTGCCTGGCTGAGTACCTGGCAAGCAGGCATCCAAACCAGGTGTGCTGTATCCATGGCAACATAATCACACTTTGCGTATCACAAAAAAGGTGCAATTAAATGTTTTAAATATCGGATCCACGTGTCTGGAATCTTTAAAAGCTTCACGTGTGGCTTATTCCTAAATTTCTGAACAAAGTGAATATAATTACCTTCGATCTCCCTTGGACCAGAAACACTGCGACTTTAGCTATTACACGGAAGAGAGAAAACTGCTGACTTGGGCCCTGCTCCTTCCACTTCGGCTGGGCCAGTAAGGAGAGAGTCAACGCAAACACTCGACATTTGTCCACAGCCACATGCCCCCCACTCCCTCATCTGTGGAGCCACCACATTACAGGGAGTTGTCGGATGTCTTATTTCATTAATGTCCTGCAGCAGCATTACTGCCGCCATCACGCTTAGTAATAAGACGCGCAATACTGCTCACATTTGTCGAAAGGACTCTGAGACCTTAAAAGTGACTGAAGCCTCTGCCACTTCCTTGCAGTCCCTTCAACCAGGAAGGGCGGCCGGGCGGCTTCATCTCAGCCGGTGAGAAGGAACGTCCTCGCTTTCTTTCTGGGTGTGCTTTGTCGGATGTTGCACAGTCTCTGGTCCTATACTGGGAAGGTCTCATTCCCACACCACGGGGTAAGCCCCTGTAGGCAGCCTCCATCCCACAGTCACTTGGGGCTTCGGAGCACCCGGACAAAACCAGATGGGGCAAGCCCAGGGGATGATGCTTCCGCTCAAGGCCTGTTCATCCAGTGAGGTTTGAGCACCTACTATGCACCAGGCATGGGCACAGAGCACCCTTTCTCGTGGAGGAAACGGACAACAAACAAACCAGGAGGGTAGTTTCAGAGCCTGGTGAGCACTGTGCAGACATAGGAAGAACACAGCATGGAGAAAGCAGAAGGGAGAGAGGGGCTGAGGACCACCCACTTCAGACCACTGGTACCCAGACAGGAAGGGCAGGGGAGGGCACTGCAGGCCCGTGAGATGTGAATGCGCCTGGACACACGGGGACGTGCAGAATCGCCAGAGCGAGGTGACTCACTGCAGGGGGGCAGAGAGGTCAGGAAGGGGCAAGACGGGTAAGGTAGTGGGGGAGGGCTGGGCGGAGACAGTGTGCTTTTTTCCTAATAGCTTAATTGAAATATAATTTACATACCATCAAGTCCACCCACTTAAAGTGCACAATGCAATGGTCTTTCATATGTTCTCTGAGCTTGCATCCATGACCTCTCTAATTACAGAACATTTTCATTGCCCGCCCCCGACAGAAACCCCATGGTCATTAGCAGTCACTCCCCACCTCCCCAGACGCCAGCCCTGGCAGTCACTGGTCCACTTTCTGTCCCTGTAGATCGGCTGTGGGTCCATCCTGACTGCCTGCTTCCATTCAGCAGGCCTCACCCACGTTGTCATGTGCCAGCGCCCCATTCCTTTTTCATGACCAAATAATATTCCCTTGTGTGGATTTTTTTCCACATCTTGTTTACCCATTTATTGACTCCTTGATAGGTGTTTGGGTGGTTCCCACTGGTTGACTATTATGAGTCATGGTTTTAGGAACACTCGTGTACACATTTTTGTGGAACATGGGTTTCATCCTCTCAGGTGGATACAAGGAGTGGGGTTGCTGGGCGGTATGGTATGGTGACTCCAGGTTTACCCCCATGGAGCGATGTTTGGGTGGAGACCAGCTCTGCTACCTGCGGGGTGGGTGGTGGGCAGACTCCCACTCAGAACCCTGGGAGATGACCCTGTTTTGGTCTAGAGTGACAAGCAGCCCAGGGTGTGGATTTCAAATGCATTTTGGAAGTGATGGAGTTTGCTGTGGTATGAGGGAAACTGAGGGAGTGAGGACAACGAGGTCTCCAGGGGAGATTGTGTATGTGTACATATGTGCATGTAATACACACATGCAAGCACACACACACACACACGCACATCCCCGGATCCGCCTTATGAATTCTGACCCAGTGGGTCTGCAAGGGTTCTAGAGTCCACACTCTTTGGCTTGTCAAGCACAGCCAGGCATGGGAGCCACATGGCATCAGACCCCGTCCTTTCTCAGGTGAGGAAACTGATGTTCTGGGGCCATGGGACATCCCCAACTCACAGGAGCCACCTCTGCCCCGTGACCTGCTGGGTGAGGGAATTATCAACTCGTGAGATGGCCAAGCCTCTTCTTAAATAACCCAGAGCTTGTAGGACATTTGGACTGAAACCTGGTTGCAGACACAGGCTGGGGGAACACGGTGCTGGGCATCGGGCAGGGAGGGCCGACTGGGTGCAAAGGCACATGGGCATCCCAAAGGATGAGACTGAGAAAGGGGCTCTAGCATTTCACCTGCCTTAAGGCTCTCGGCTAGAGTTTCACCCTCACAGCCACTGAGGTGGGTCCTCCCCACCCAAGGAATCCAGTCACATTCATGAATGGAGCGTCCGGTGGGCAGTCCTCCCCCACCACGGAACTGACCACAGTAAAAGTGACCCCAAGTCCCGGCCAGTCAGGAGGAAACAGCTGGAAGGGGCCTCCATACAGTAGGAAGATAACACGAGCCACGTGTGCAATCCTAAACCTCTAGTGCCACGTTAGAAAGGTAAAAATAGAGGTGAAATTGATTTCCCTAATGTTTTATGTAACCCAATACAGCCAAAATGCTATTGTTTACACCTGCACACTGCACAAAAGGTTATTAGTGGATGTCGTGCAGGCTTTTCCACTCCGAGTCTCGGGAATCCAGCCTCTTCTACACCCATGGCTCAGTGTGCACAGCCCGGTCCCTCTGCTGACCCACCCCGTGCTGGGCAGCGCAGATCTGTGGCTGCAGTAATGTCCCTCGACAGTGGGGCTCACTGGCCCAGGAAATGGAGGGTTTCAAGATCCTGTGCGTAAGGCTCAGGCCATAAAGTGAAAGAGGGAGGCAAGGGGGTCTCTCAGCAAATCCAACCACATCTATTACGGGAAGGAAGCCAAAGGTTATGAAAAATGAATGCAATACCCGGTACAGGCTGGGTCAAGAGCACTGGCCATGCTTTGCCAGCATAAGGGGAGGAATAGAGATGAGGCCCACATCTTGCTCCACCATCCACTGCTGTGTGACCTTGGGTGGGGATTCGACCTCTCTGAGCCTGACCCTCACCTGCAAAGTGGGGTTAGTGGCGGTGCCTGTCTCACGGGTTGGCGAGACTCACCAGGGACTATACGTGTGGCACAGCCTGACAGAGCATGGGCTCCATAAGCCTTGCTCTCAGGTCAGAGGAGCTTGTATAGTGAACAGAACACGGTTTCAAGAACTGGGAGGAAAGGGAGGGAGCCTGGGCTGGTTGGAGAACGGCTCCGATGGGCCCTCAGAGGGTGCGGCCGGGAGTGCTTCCTGGGGTCAGCTCCTCTCTTGGGGGCATCTGGAGCTCCCATCTTCCCCTGCCCCTCTCCACTCAACTCTGAGCTGCGGCCAGACCCCCACCCCCACCCCCACCCCCGGGCTATTCCACCCCTGGCTGAGTTGGGCAGTCTGTGTCCTCCAGAGGGGGAAGGTCCCTCATCCCGAGGCCTGGGGCAGCAACGGAGCAGGCCACCATCCACCCTTCCCAACCTCCACATTCACCAGCTCACCACTGAACTCCCACCCCGGCAGCCTCTGGGCTCTGGGACCACACCGCAGAACACAGCAGGCAATGTGGCTGCCCCTGGTGCTTCCCCTCTAGGGCAAGGGGAGGACACAGTAACCATGGTGACTGCTGGGAGGGGAGTGAAGGACAGGTGCCCTGCCTGGAGGGGCAGCTCCCACCCCAGGGATGAGGAGGGGCCAGCTGGGCGGGCTGCAGGGGTGCTTCAGGAGGGGGGAGCAAGGAAACAGAAGGGTTTAGACAAGAAAGGCCAGAACTTTCCACCTGCAAGGGAAGCCCACCCCCTTGTAATCTTCCCTAAAACTCCAACCAGGAAGGAGAGCCTCGTAGGCCCCCGGCCCCAGGTGTTCGTGTGACTGGAGCGCTGGTTGCACCTACTTCTGTGTCTTTTCTTTACGAGAGCTGCTGAAACGCCGCCAGAAATAATTCCCCACTCTCAAAAGGCCAAGCAGGCAGTCCACAACACCCAGGTAGCTTCTTCAGAGGGCAAGAGCACCGCCCTTCACAAACAAAGTCCAGCTTAGTCCAAAAATAAAGACTCCAGGTTGGGGCAGGCGAGGCTGAGGCTTTGTTTCCTGGATGAGGCTCTGAAAGGACCTGTGTCTGGCAGGGGAGGGGCCCAGATCTCCACAGGGCGGGGCGGAGAAGCCGCCATGGGACAAGCACTAAGATTGCAGCCTTGTCCCGAAATACCCCCTAACAGAGTGAGGCCCAGGAAGGGCCAGGGCCACCGTGGGCAGGGTGAGTAGCATCCATGGAGAAGGCGGATTTCTTACCTCAAGATGCCAAGCGAGCGCCATGAGTATAAACAAGGGTGCTCTCAGCCAAGGGAGGGACCATGGAAAGTCAGTCTCTGAATTAGCCTAGAATGGGATTTTATGCAGCTAAGAGACCCCTGGATCACCCCCCCCAGGGCAGAGGGAAGCAAGGCCCATAGCATTCCCTGCACCCAGGAAAGGGTCTGAGCCTGGGCCGGGGAAGTTCAGACACACGCAGGATGATGGGATGCACCAAGAATCCCCCCAGCACCAGTGAGAAACAGGAAGGAGACCCCAGGGCTGGGAAAAGTGCTCTTCCCAGGGCAACAGGGACGTCTGCCCCCAAGCGGGTGGTCCAGGGCCTGTGAGCTCTTGCACTTGCCCAGGGCAAAGGCGGGAGCATCCCTGTGAAAGGAACCATGCCCTGCAGGCCAGCATCACGTCACAGGAGGTTTCCTGGATTCTTTAGGGATGCTGCCGGACCTGACTGGCTCTGAAGCCATAACCGTGATGGAAACCTATTCCAGCCAGGAAATCTGGGGTCTTTCTCCATCATCACTCTGACACAGATTTACATGTTCCAGCCTCTTTCCAATGATCCCCCTGAGACAAGCCTACATCCCAGGCTCTGCTGTAATGGGGACAGTTGTGGGGACAGGGCTGGGGGACTGACCTGTTCATACTTCTACGTGCATCTACGTTACTGTCCACGACTGGCCTGTGCCCATCAGTAGAGATCTTTTCAGGCCAACGGGTGCGGGGGTCCTGCTGGCATTTGTGCCATATACGCAGGGGCTTGTGCGGGTGGCGAGCGGGGCTGCAGGACACCCGCAGGATCCCAGGACAGGCAGCAGTGCCACTGCCCAGAAGGCAGGCAGCTGAGGTCAAGACACCAGCATTCTTGAAGGACCTGTGACTACAGCTTGAACCTTGTTAAGGCAAAGCACAGACCACGTGGGTGACAACAAACAGTTAAAAGTGACTGCCCAGGGTCTGTGGGCGTGAGGGGACAGCTTCCCGGAGGCCAGCACACCCTCCAAAGGCAGGAGAGCACAAGAGAGGGTCAATGTTGGAGCAACGGCGGCATGACCAGCAGCCTCCTGCATGTGGGCCCAGGGCCACAATTTGCATTGAGAATTAGAATGCAAAGTGTCTGTGAATATTTTTATTACTTCAATGTATAATGGGGAATGTGATCATTCTCTACACCTAATAGAAAAGGTAAGCTTCCTTCTTGAACCAACTGTTTAAATTAGCAATTCTGTTAAAAACCAATCCAAGTCCACCATAAACAACTCATAATAGGAAGGAAAAGCCCCTTCCCTCCCTGCTCCCCTCTCCCACCCCCCAGGGGAATGTGTAACATTTTCTGTATGTCCTTCCAAAAATGTTCTACAGATATACACAAGCACAAATGTCAAACAGAGTCCCCTATTTCCCACAAACAGGGTCCGAATGTATCTTCTTACAAATTTGCTTTTTTCACATACGGTTAGTTATTAACCAAAGTTCATGGCCATTCACAGAGTTATACCTCATCCTCCATAAAGGCTGGCAGGTTTTCTGTTCTGTACTGGAGACAGTTCTCCACTGATAAAGATGTTGTTTCCAGTTTCCTATAATAAATAAACTCTCAGTGAACACACCTGCACACCTGGGAGTACAGACACAGAATAAGTTTCCAGAAGTGGAATTGCTGCATCAAAGGTGTGTCCACTTTCCAAATAAGGTCACGTTCACAGGTACTGGGGGTTAGGATTGGACATATCTTTGGAGGAGGACACAAACCACAGCACCTCTGCTCCCCCTTGTCCCAGAGCACTCAAAACACAGATTCCACACCCTCCGTGAGGCCCTGCATGGGGGGCCCCTGACCACCTCTCCCTGATTCTCCCCCTCACTGTGCCCCAACCATGCTGATGTTTTTTGGTTTTGTTTTGTTACAGTGGTTAATATCTAGATCCTTGAAGTGACTTGGTGAAGTAATTTATAAGCACAAAATTGGTTGAACAGACTCAAAGCCTGTAGCTTTCCAAAATGCCATCTGAGAGCTGTTGTTTAGGACTATGCCCAAATCACACAGGGCTGGCATGTGTACATCCTTCCAGCCTTTCTTCTTTGTGGTTGTATTTTTATACTCCAAATTGATAGTGTTCAGGTCCTAAACGTGTTGCTTTTGAATGTTCATTAAGCTTTCTTTAATATAGTAATACTTTAACAAATTGGGGGACTTCCCTGGCGGTCTAGTGGTTAGGACTCGGCGCTTTCATTGCCGTGGGCCCGGGTCCCATCCCTGGTCGGGGAACTAAGATCCCACAAGCTGTGCAGCATGGCCAAAAAAATATGAAAATAAAAATAACTTTTAAAAATTTGGATTTAAAAATTTTCAAGATATTTTCATTTTTCGTTTTATTACTTAAATGCAAGGTGCTACCTCGTTACAACATTAATAACGTTAATATCTAATTTCTCATGTAATTGTACATGTCAGATCCTCACTATGTGCAGGACACTGTACTAGTTGTAGTGCGTGTGTGTGTGCGCGCGTGTGTGTGCATGTGTGTGTGTGTGTGTGTTTGCAACAAACATGAACACACATCCACTCCCAAGGAGTTTTTAATTAAAGAATATTATAAAATTCTTGAAAAAAATTCTTGAGGATTTAGTATATTAAATTCTTTAATATACAAGGATAAAGATGGGTATGTGTTTGAGGTGCCAAATAAACAGCAAAAAGACTTGGTTGAAAATATGTCTTTTCCAGAAACTGTACCTCTAAACTTTCCTTTTTTCCCTTGAATCATACCAATAATAATTTGCTACTCAAAACAAAGGTGTGTCCAGTAGAGAACAAACATATGAACACCAAGGGGGGAAGGGGGGGGATGAACTGGGAGATTGGGATTGACATATATACACTACTGATACTATTGATAAAATAGATGACTAATGAGAACCTACTGTATAGCACAGGGAACACTACTCAGTGCTCTGTGCTGACCTAAATGGGAAGGAAATACAAAAAAGAGGGGATATATGTACATGTATAGCTGCTTCACTTTGCTGTACAGTAGAAACAAACATAACATTGTAAAGCAACTATACTCCAATAAAATTATAAAAAAATAAAGTATATAATTCAGAAAAAAAGATGTGTCTATCTTACCTCCTGTGGATGTGGTCAAGTGACCACCCAATACATTGACTATACGTCTCCTACCACCACCTGTATGAAGGCCAGAGTTCCACAGCCTCCCAACCCTGAGCACCAACGTTTTAATCTTGGCCAATATGAGTGGTGAAATGGTAGGTCAGAATTTTATTTTGCATTTACGTGAATGCGAGTGAGCGCCTTGAAAATGTTTCTCAACCATCTAAAATCCTTTTTTCCCGTTAACTGCCTGTTCACATAATTTAGCTATAAAGTCACATAATTTAGTTCAACATGCCTGCTCCCCTTCCCCACCACCAATTTGAGCTCTTTGTCTCACTGATTTTAAAAATCTATTTATTAAGGAAAACTGTCAAATACATTAAAAAACATTTTCCCTAGGATCCTATGTTTTCCTATAAGATTGAAATGGTATGCTTTTGACAATCAGGAACTTTAATTTTTATACAAATGTAACTGTCTTTTCTTATATGGCTTCTGGGCACATGAATTTTTCAGATAAAATATGAAACTTCAAAGCAATCATTTGCTTCCAGCAGACCACTTCAGGCAATGCTCACAGAATCCCAGGGCTGCACCCTCCCTCTCCTTTGCCGCAGAACTGCTCTGCGAGCAAGGATGAGGAGGACGCTCTAATCGTGCTGGTAGAGGTAAACCTTGTCTTACAGTCCGTAAAAATGTGCCCGACAAACAAGTTATTTGGAAATGACATACAGGAAGGCAATACCAGAAATGGTTATTTCATCTATCTCACTGTATTTCACAGCAGTGATATCCTGGTCCTTCAGATGCTTAAGGATTACCGAGGTGAAAAGTCCTGAGAAGGAACATGTCTTGCATTTACCCGTGCCCTCGTACCGCTGAAAACCAAATAAATTTCTCCTCCAAGAAAATGAAAAACAACTCATTTTGTGCTCCTGATGGATGTGACCTAAGAGAGAAAAGCCTCTGTCCTATGGAATCTCACCCCGAATGCTCTCAGGCAGCGGGTCAGCGCCCCCCCCCCAACATGCAGTAACCTGGGGTCTCCAATGACCCCCTGGCATCCTCCACGATGCCTGTGAGCCTTCTGGGTCAAGGAGGAATTGAAATCTATGAAGTGTAATTTTAATGTTAATCACATTGTCTTACACTGAATCTGAAAAACGGTCATCTAGTTTGCATAGCGTGACACTCTCATGCCCCCACCCCATCTGATTAGCCCAAATTCCACATCCTCCGAGCTGGCCAGATAACACGTGTGCTATGCATTTTCCAGGAGATTCTGAAGCCACACAGCACACTCGGGAGAAAATCATGTATTTCATAAGAATAACCCTTTTTTTTCCCTAACCAAGCTTCCTGTTATGCATGCAATTTTGCAGCCGTGAGACAATATAGTTCAAAACATGTCACTCAGTCATTTGTTCATTTGATATATATTCATAGAAACCTGCTGTGAACTCAACTTTGGGCTAAACTTTTCCTAAAACAAATCACTTAAGTGGAGAAGTCTGTGGAGAGTAACTATTAATTACCTGCCTAAATAAAGATCCCATGAGGGAAACTCAAAAGAGTTACCTCATTCCTTCACTGTATTTGTCACCTAAAGTTAGTGTCTGCAAACAGAAGGGAAAACATAACTACAACTAGTTCCACTCAACTTAGTTTCTCTCTGGGAAAAGATGGTACAGATGGTCCCCAACTTATGATTTTCTGACTTTAGGATGTTGTTAATACACATTTCAGTAGGAACCATACTTATTAGGCTTTTGACTCATGACCTTCTCCCGGGCTGGCGGTATGCGATCCTGTCCTCTTTCGAGATGCTGGGCAGTGGAGGCCACAGCCCCGCCACCAGGAGGGTGAACAACCAACACACTAACAACCACTCTGTTATTCACACTCAGTACAGTGTTCAATCAACGACGTGATACGTGCAACACTTTGTTACGAAACAGGCTTTGCGTTAGACGATTTGGCCCAACCGAAGCCTGATGTCAGTGTTCTGAGCAGGTTTAAGGTGGGCGAGGCAGGTCGGTAGGTCAGGGGTGTTAAATGCGTCTCTCACTTAGAATATTTTCAATTTACCATGGGTCTATCGGGACATAATCCCATCGTAAGTCGAGGAAGATCTCTACTAGGAACGGTGATTTCTCATTTCCTGACGGGTGTGGAAGGGTGCCCCCATCATCAGGGACATTGAGAGGTGTTGGAACAAGGGCGCTATGTTGACGAGGCCAACTGGACAGGTTCCAACGGGAAAAGGAGATCAAACCCATTAGATCAAGCATCTGGGATTAGAGCACAAACTGTGTGCAGGTTTTCATCTCATTTCCTAACCACTGGAGGCTGCCCTCCAAAGCTGACAGCCATGGAGCCCTTTATAGAAATAAACCCATGACACGTCTGCAGACAGAGCACATTGTCAAGACTTCCACCTGGACCAGGGCTCCTGGCTTTGCATTTACTCCAAGGAACTTGAACTCTGTCCCCCCACCCCCACCCCGCAGTCTGCTCTCTTCCCCCCAGACCCAGTGATGTGGAAGGACATCTCCTTGCTCCCCAGACACCCACCTCCCCATCCTGACACCCCTCAACAGATTCATCATCTTCTCTTCATACCTTTTTTCAGAAAAATGAGAAGTTTCGAGGCCCTGCTCTGTACAGGTAAGGAAACACCAACAGAATTTAAAACAGCAGCTTCACACCAGAAAGGGAAGGCTATTTTGGATTTGCCCCCGGCTGTCGGAGACGCAATTTGGGGATGTTGGGTTCCTCGGAACATCTTCAGGAGACTTTCTACATGAAAGCATTTAAACGCTAAGCCCTTTCTTCCAACGACCTCTTTTTGTGACCCTCAAGGAGGGTAAGGAGTGCTGCTCCAGAAGCCAGTGGAAACACCTCCCGACAGCGAGCTCTGCGCCAGGCACTGTGCGAAGCACCTGATGAGCATCATCTCACTTAACCTCCGCAGGAGCCCTGGGAGCAAAGTGCATCTGTGATGGCAGAGCTGAGGCCACAGGTTACACACCTGCCCAGAACCTCTGGGATCACAAGTGGTGGAGGCCAGGATTCACACCGGGGTGACCATAGGTATTCCCTCCACGCTTAGGAGGGAAGCTAGGTGATGGTCTAGGAAGCTGATCTTGGACCTCCTTGTCTGGCACCTCCCAGGGAGTTCCGAGTCCCGGAGTTCTTCTCATGGTAGAGTGCCTGGTGTGGTGTCATCTATAAATGGGGGATGTGCAGACCGACAGACAGCCACAGTGCCTCAAGGCCATGCCCCTGAGGATGAATAAATGTGACTCTTTCTGGGTGTGAGAAACTCTCCCTCTGCACCTCTTTCATATTCACTGCCGAGCAGTGTCCTGGGTTAAACAGCATCCCCTGCATTCATGTCCACGTGGAAACTCAGAATATGCCCTTATCTGGAAATAGGGTCTTTGCAGATGTAATCAAGTTAAGAAGAAGTCATACTGGATTAGGGTGGACCCTAATCCAGTGACTGGCATCCATATAAGGGAGAAATTTGCAAGCAGAGGTGACTCAAGCACACGGGGTGGGGTGGGGGGAGGCCATGTGATGACATAGGCAGTTGTTGCAGTGCTGAGCCTGGTAGCCAAAGAGCACCAGAACATCTGGCCACCCCCAGAAGCTGGAGCGGGCAGGAAGGACCCTCCCCCAGAGCCTCTGGAGGAAGTGCGGCCCTGCCAAGATGCCCTGATTTCAGACAGAACTGTGAGGGGTCTTAAGCCACCCGATTTGTGGTAATTTGTTACGGCAGCCCTGGGACACTAACAGTTTCAATTTAATATCCAAACTCTTCCAGGAAGCTTTCCTGGACCTGCAGCACACACAGAATGCCCCCCAACACCCCCACAAATCAGGTTCCCCGCAAGGCTCAGGGGCCCTCTCCAAATCTACCCCCAGGGCTGGTACTCGTGACACACCTGAAGGCCAGGGTCACATCAGAACATCCTGGAATTCCACCTAGCACCACACACGCTCTCAGAGGCACTTGGCAGCCGATGAGGACAGACAGATGGATTTTTATACAAAGGTAAATGGAATAATTGCTACATAAAGTTCCAGCTTGTTGGAAATCACCTCTGTGATCTCCCCTCAGTGTACTGATGGCAGAGCTAATATTCTCCCATAATTTCAGGAACAAAGGCTGTGTCTCCCAGTAAGTCACAGCTATAATCTCCTCTCTCCACTGTCATAAATTGTTGAGTTCACTGTTTCCCCAACAAGGAGGCATTGACTGCAATAAGCCTCTTTGAGACACCCAGAAGATCTATCACAAACACAGCTATGTGTACCAAAGGTCATGGCGTTTTGTTACTCGATGAGCATACCACCTCCCCCCTTGCATCAGGAGCCTCCTTCAGGGACCTGGACCCCATCCCAGCGACCCCAAGGTAGCAGTTCAGGAATCCAGAAGGAGCTCTGATCACTTTATCCAAGTTGGCGACTAACCCATCTATGCCATGACCAGTTCAGTAAATCACCACCGTCAGGGCACTCGGGGGTGTCAGAAGCCCCCGGTGACATGACAAAATGGCAACGAGTCAAGTGTCACTGGATCTGACCGGGGGTAGCTTCAAAATACATGTGCATTATTTTGTGTGTGATGCATCCTTTTTCCTGGTGGATTCAGCCAACTGGACAGACCATCCAATCAACTCCAAGACAGCAGCCACCCCATGAAGAGGTCACTCCACGAAGGCCTCCCAACCCTCCTGGCATGTCAGGATAATGAATGATGCCGACGACTTCAAGGCAAGGGGGAGGGGCTGACCTGGCTGTCCACTCAGTCACCCCACAGCACAGCCAGTGGTCACCGCCAAGGAAGAGAGCATTTCTGGACCCACACGAGATGGGGGGATAATCAGCTCAATTCTCAGATGACTCTGAAGGGAATCTTCCCTGTTCTTGGTCCCCTCTTGCCACTGTCACTACTGACACTGAATCTGGGGAGGCGAGGGCAGGATGTGCAGATGAGCCGGCCATAACTCCTACCCTCTGTACCCATGGGATGAGCATGAGGTCCCAGACGTTCCTGAGCTCGGTCCCATCACCTGTCAGACACAGGTGATGAGCATCCTGACAGGTTGAGGTCGTCAACGAGGATGGTGTTCGTGAACTCACAGCATGTCGCCTGGCGCGTGGAGCGCACCCGATAACCGCTCCTGGGAAATGAGCTCACGGTGAGAAGCCTTGCTGCCCCCAGCTGCCTGCCAAGTGACTTGGTGTCTCTGTGCCTCAGTCTCCCCGTCCGTAAAATGCGGAGAGATTAGTGCTGCTGCTAACACAGCTCTCATCAGGTCATGGAGAGAACCGAGTGGGCGATGCGTGGCGACCATCTGTAACAGGTCTGGTGCAAGCTGAGCGGCGGCCGCTGCCAAGGTTACTGTAACCAAGTCATCCGTTCATCACAGCATCATGTGATCCTTGAGGAGACCAGCACTCACCAAAGCCCGTCCTGAGCAGCAGCACCTCTGCATGACAGCTCCAGGCAGGGGCCCTGCCAGCAAATCACGGCACCAGCCCAGTGTGACAAACCCAGAGGCCTCTGCTCACTGCAGAGCCTCCAATGGCGGTGCCGGTGAACGCCAGGAGGGAGGTGAGGATACGCAGTGTCTCCCAACCATACTCTGGGGATCCCTGTCTTCAATGCACACACACGCACTCACGTGCACTCACACACGCATACACATGCACGCACACTCACACACACATGCATATGCAACTTCTCATATTTTTTAAGGAAAATCTTAGCATCAGCACTCCAAGGCCTTCATTTTAGGAGACGTAGGAAAAAAAAAAAAAGCAAAGATGATCGAGGTGTTTTGGTTAAAATGCGACCTCACCTTCAGAATCCGCAAAACCAGCTCTACCTCACCCTCTGCTGCTAAGGTGAAACCCGCCTTCCCCGGATCAACGAGACGACTGTATTCACATCCCAGGAAATTAACTGGTCTAATGTGCAGAGTTAAATCAGCGCCGGAGCCCTCTGGCCTCAATCGACGACTACCGAGACCCACGGAGCATCCCTCTCCCCGGAAATGTGTGGTGGGGCTGCTTTCATTTTCTGACCACTAGCCAAAGGCTAGACTAGGCAGGTCAACACCGCCCCAAGGGGGATCCAAGTGTCGAGGCCCTGGAGGAGCTGGTGGTTAAGTGGCCGGCGCCAGGCCGCAGGCCACCTCCCCAGACCAGGCAGTAGGACGATGCCCACCCTGCCCCCCTCGGAGGCAGCCAGGTCCCGGCCACCGGCCCCTCCCCCAGGGCCTTTCTCAAGCCAGTCCTGCTGCCCCTGGACCCTGGCATCTCTCCCAGCTCCTCTTCACCCTTGCTCCTCCCGCCCTGACCTTCTTCCCTCTTCACCTGCTTGGCTCCCGTTCACCGTTCAGATCTCAGCTAAAGTCAGGTTTTCCCAACCTCGGCACTAGGGACACTCTGGCTGGATAACCCCCTGTCCTGAGGGGCCACCCTGATAAGCTGTAGGGTGTAACCAGCCCCCTGGCCTCTACCCATCAGATGCGAACAGCACCCCCATCCTCCAGTCGTGACAAACATTAAAAGGCTCTGGCATTGCCAAGTCCGTGGGGGCAGACCAGCCCCGGCTGAGACCCCCGGCAGAGGCTGCACCTCGTCCAGGTCCTCCTTTCCCCAAACCGCCCCAGCTCGACCTCCTCCGGCCTCCACGGCTGCCCCTGCCTTCTCCTCCGAGGTCACGGGATTGGAGCTCGGCTAGCCCACCGGGGACGAGAACCACCAAATGAGTCCCTGTGCCGAGCACAGCTGGCCTCTGGTAGATGCCCCCAAATGCTGGCTGAATGAATGAACAACCACGACAAAAACAGAAAAAACAGGGAGCCAGAAGAACACACACACGCCCACACCTGAGATGCTCAGGAAGAGACTCACTCACGGGCTCCCTGGACACACCTAGGTGCTGCTGTACCAGCAACACAGGGGCCCCAGATAAACCCAGGCGTGAACACCGCCCCAGAGACGCTGAAAAAATGAGAGCATTTAACATGAGATCTGCTCTCTGAACAGACTGTCACAGCACCTGTCTGTGGACCGTGGGCGGCTAGCTCTGGAAGGTGCTCATCTTGCACAACTGAAACTTCATCCCACCTCCCCTCCCCCAGCCCTGGCAACCACCTACCACAAGCTCCAGCAATCCCACTGCTGGGTACGCACCCAGCAGACTCGAAATCAGCTTCTCAGAGAGGTATCTGCACCCTCACATCCTCGCAGCACTATCCACAACAGCCAAGGTGTGGAAACAAACCAAGTGTCCACGGATGCAAGAAGGGGTACAGGCGACTTAAAATCTGCAGGAAGAAAAATGCAACCTAGTCCTACCTCCTGGTATATACAGAAGGAAATCTTCGATAGCTGAATGCTCCAACCTGGGAAGTATCAGAAATGCCAACTTGTCCTGCTGACCCTACACACAGGGCAACACCTGTATGCAGAATCAGCCATGGCTAAGGCCAAGGTCACCAGCCCAAGGCCTCGGGGGTGGGGTGGGGGGTCTTCTGCTCAGCCCTCCAGCACAAGGAGGATGAGCAGATGTTTGCTGAGTGAAGGGACGAATGATAATAAACAGTACATGGGGAAAGGAGCAGGCTAGGTCATCGATTCAGTCAATGACTCTCCAGTGTTTCTTCTCTATGCCAAAGGCCATCTAGTAACTGATGACATGAAGCCAAACAGGACACACTCCTTGACCTCATGGAACTTGTTTTTCTAATCAGGAGCAATGCTCTGAGCTGAGCGTGTAAGTGGGGGTGACCTAATCACCCCCATTCTTCTGTCCCGCTGTGTCCCGATAGAGGATGTATCCACATCACTAAGCCATCCAAATGCCCTGATTCATCGTTTAATAATGAAGCTGTTGAGTGGACAAGCCTTCGTTAGGAGAGAGTCAACATTAATTCTAAGAGATAAACAAATGGGCAAAGGGGAAGGGAAAAAGAGCATCATTTGGAGGATTTTTACACACTCAGGTTTTTATCATGCAAAGCAGTAGATCCTGGATGAAACCAAACACAAGGCAAGACTGCATCCTATGTGATGACATGATTGAGACCATGTGGACGGTGGACCGACTGAACCCCGTTAAGGCCTCTACATAAACTTTAAGATTCTGGCCAGTGGGGCAGAGATCTACTCATCTTGTAACGCCCAAGTCAAGCCTCGTATGTAAGTTCTCTGCTTGTTAAACCTGCCACCTGCCCATCTGGAGTGGCTGCTCCCTTCTTAGGCCTCTCCTGGCCTTCTGTGTGCAAGGCCAGGTTTTGAACCAACATCAGCCCTTTGTCTAGAGCTGTGGTTCTTGACCAGCGGGGATTCTGCCCCAGGAGACACTGGGCACGGTCTGGGGGCACTTTTGGTTATCACAACTAGGGGGTGTGCTACTGGCATGGAGTGGGTAGAGGACAGGGGTGCTGCTGGACATCCTACAGTGCACAGGACAGGCCCCAAAACAGAATCACCCAGTAGTGCCCAGGTTGGGTCCCTAGCATCTGGTCTAGGGCAAAGACAGACGGGGCTGTGGCCCTGCATGTGCCTTAGCCGACTGCACTGCAGCTGCAGCCTCCCCGCCCCCAAACAGGTCATGTGCTCGGGGCTTCATTTCAAGCATGATTCAACAGAATTACAGTGCAGGCGCCCGGAGGCTGGGCTGCTCAGGCACCTTCATTTATCCAGTTTCAGAAATAATGGGGTGGGTGGAAGACTTCCAGCTCCATGTCAAGGTGTGTGCTCTGAAGGCTGCCAGGAAATGAACAGGTGAGGCGGCCATGTCCACCTGAGGGAGGACCCACGTCCAGGTGTCTCCCCACCCGGCCAGCATCTCAACTCTGACTATCACACTGAACAAATGATTATAAAACAAATGGTGGCCAGCTTCCAGCTCTGGGCAACAACTCAGAGATCCCTCTGAGGATCTCTGAGGATCTTGCCTCACGCAATGTGGGGCAAGGCCGCCCTAATGACAGCTGAGTCCAACTTCGCTTTCCTCCTCTTTCACATGGTCAACATTTCTTCAATGCCAATTAGCCAATCTGTTTGATCAAACCTTACTCCCAGCAGTCAGCAACATTTGTGTCCTACAAAATTAATTGCGCTGAAAAGCAACCACTTTTCCTGTAACAGGCAAAGCGATCCCACTCCGAAGACGCGGCACACGGTGGATGGGGAGAGGCGAGAGGCAGAAACCCAGTAAGAGGGCTGATGGCTTTATTCTTCCTTCCAGCCAAAGGTTTATTCCATCTCTGCTGGAACAACACATCAGTTTTGCCACCTGAACCTGATTTAAGGGGACAAGGGGACTTTTTCAAACTTGTTAGAGCCTTCAAATTATAAACTTAGTTAAGCCCAGTCTCCATCTGCGAGGACCTGGGCCTTTTCCATCTCCGATGTTCCAGAAAATCAGATTTTCCTTTTCTTAAGTTCTCCTGATGGAATGGGTTTTGAAAAATGCAGATCCATCAAAAAGCCCATCTGAAAACACCCTTCCATTTGGAAAATGAGCTTCCATTTCCTGTGTCACAGGCTTCCCAGAAACCCGCCTATCCTAACCCAGCACTGGGGAGGCCAGAGGACAAGGGTGGGGGTATGCAGGTGGGGGAAGCGGCTGGCCTTTCCCTCCCGTGGGATGACCCTCGCCACCCGCATTCCAAGTCCACCCTCCCAGGCCTCAGGAAGCCCACCTTTCCCTAGATTTGCTCCCCCCTAACCCACCCCAAGGACAGAGAGTGGCATCCTAAGGACGAGGTCCAGCACACTCTCTCCTCACCCCGTCCCTCGCTGCCTGGCTCTGGCAGTTTTGGGAATCATTCCTTCTCAAGCCCTTGTACCTGTTACTTCTCTTTCTGCAGCAGGAGAAGGAAAACCTCACACCAAGTAGCTTAAGCAACGTGGGACTGGTGTGATTTTGCAGCTGGGTGCCTGGAGTCTGACCATGTCCTCACCTGCTGGGGTCACTGTCCCCAAGGTCAGCTTCCTCTCTCTGCTCTGAGCTCCGTGCTCCCCGGAAGCACCACTTCCAGAGGTTCCTCTCCTTCTGGACACCAGACTCCTGCCGGGCATCCAAGAAGAGTTTCTCTTGTCCAGGAATCCAGAAAGCCGCAAACGTTTTACTGGTCCTGTGTGATCACAAGCCCACCCTGTGTAATCGCAATGGATGGCCACAGGAAGGTGAGGTGCTGCCGATGAGGCTGGGCCCCCTTGGCCCCCACACAGCCTGAGCCTGGGAGGACCCTGAGCCTGGGAGGACCCTCTGTAGAGCACGTGGGGCTTTCCTCAGACACGAATGAAGGTCCTATTACCAAAGATCCCTGAATGGGTGAGGGACAGACTAACAAAACAGACCCTCTGCTTCCCAAGTAGCCCTCACATCCCCTGAGGTCCGAAAGGTAAGCTCGTTGCACACCCAGGGCACAGCTGCCTGTGTCCCCCAGGCACTGGTAACTGTTAATTCCTCCCTCTGAGGTCCTTCAGATCAGCAGAGATGACTGGAAGATTGCTGTGCTTGGAAGAGGGTCCAGTGGGGCCCCCGGGATGGAAGGCCTTTCTCCCACACAAGGGCTCAGCAGCCATGTACCACCGATTCTATCTGGAAGGAAAGAGGCCCATCTACCTAAAAAACATGGAGACAAAACGACTTCCTAGACGTGCCATGGCCCGCAGGTGGACAGTCCTAGCCCATCCCACACAGGCTGTGACCAAGGCTGCCTTTGTTTGCACACGATATTAACAGCTCCTCCGTTTGGTTCTAAAAACATATTTACAGAGGTCTATGCACCGTGAGAAGTGACTGCTGGCTCCCCGGCAGGGTCTGTCTGCACTAAAACAAAGGTGCCGGGGGCAACCTGGTGGGAGCTAGGAGACCAGAGAGCCCTCCTTGAAGGAACTTCAGCAGTGTTCACAGGGGCCACCTGGGGTTCTCGCTTAAACCCACTTCCCCACCGGCCCCTGGGCTCCGGCCCGGCCTTCAGGGCCCCAGCTGGTACATCTGGCCCGGGGGGCAGGGGATTCATGCAAAGCACCAGTAAAGACACCATCTTAGCAGGACCGTTATCCCACACTTGGCTAAACCAGGCCCGTGTAGTACACGGGATCAGGAAGGGAGGCATAAGTAGATTCTAAACACAACCAGGCCCTGAGAAGCCACAACATGAAAGCCATCATGGATTAGGGCCAGCCTGTAGTAAGAATTTCCTCGCTGTGTCGTCAGCCTGGTGTGCACTGTGCAGGGACCGCCGTCTCACCTCTGGAAGGCCCGAGGTGGGGCTGCCCTGGGGAGCAGAGGGGTGAGGGCTCAGCAGGAGAAAAGCGCACTCACCCCAACTCTGGGGGGATGAGGCTGTGTGTGTGGCGGGGGAGGGGGAAGCTGACTGGACACTGAACAAGGGAGGGCGGTGCTGTCCTGGCGGCTCCCACGTGGCCCGGGGGTCGAGCTCTTTACTCTGCACTGGGGGGTCACAGCAGGCAGAAGACAAGCGCAGGAAGTGCTGGGTTGAGAGGAGGCTCGGGACAGGAGCTGGGTGGTGCCGGCTGCCCCACGTGTCCCCCCGGGGTGCAGGGACTTGAGGTCCATTCTGAAAGGTGGCCCCATGCAATGCACAGAACTGACCGCCACCCTCGGCCCCTCCTTCCACTCAGTCAGCACTCTCTGCGGATCTGCTGCGTGCGACGGGGAACAGGGGGACAGAGGGACACGGGCCCCGTCTCCCGGGCTTCCCAGCTCACAGGGCAGTTGGACGGGGAACACAAAGGAGAAAAAGCGGAGGAAGGAGGAGCCACAGTGCAGCCGGCCAGACCACAGCTTTTCCTGACCCTGTGGCCTGGGGCAGGCGCAGCAGGCACAGCAGAACCGCTCACCCATGGATGCCGCAGAGCGCAGAAAGCTAGGCTGCAGTGCAGGTGCCACTGCCCGCCCAGGGGGCTGTGTCCTACAGGTCCCCACCCACCCTTGTGGGTTTCTCCTTGTTTTCTTTTTTGTGTATTGACTACATCTGGAATCACCAAGTAAAAGTGCACAACCATTTCTGTAGCTCTTGGCACGTTTCGTCAATGCCTTTTCTATTTCAATTTAACATTTCTGCATGCAGTGTAAAAACACTAACTCAACAGATTTGGGCCAGTTTTGAGTAATATCACTTAAAAGAAAAAACTTTGTAGAACTGGTAGGACAAAAGTGGCAACACATTGTTTTCAGGTCATTTCCTTGGTTACTTGTGAAACTGAACATTTTTTCCACTATGTTTATTAAGTATCTGCTGTTCTGTAATTTTTCTTTAAGGTTTGGTTTATTTTTCTAATTTGCATTGTTCTCACCGCTCTATATTACCTCTTTATATTTAAAGGTGAGAAATTCCGTGTCCTATTTATCGCAATGATTTTTCCCAATCTGTTTGGCTTTCATTGTGAAAAAAATTTTTTGTAAAAATTTTTTTTAAATCTTTATTTTTTTCAGATCCAGCCATCTTTTCCTTTCTGATTTTATCTCCTGCTTTTCTGTTCAGCAAGCATGTTCCCATCACTATTCAGAGCCTGAATAAACGCTCATTCCACCATATTTTTTGTTTGTTTTGTTTTTGTCTTTTAATTGGCTAACTTTAAGTGTCTGACCAACACATCTGGGATTCAGCTAAATCTTCAGCTCACCCAGAAGGTCCGACCCTGAGCCTCTAGAGAATTCCTTCCTGCCTCTGTGAGTCTGGCCCAGCTGTGACCTGGGGAGGCTCTCTCCATGCCCAGTAGTGGCACCTTGGGAAGAAGTATTATGGGATAAATTGTGCCCATCCCCCCAATTCATCTATTGAAGTCCCAACCCCATTACCTGAGAACGTGACTGCATTTGGAGATGGGGCCTTTGAAGAAGTAATTTAGGTAAAATGAGGTCACTAGGGTGGCCCTGATCCAAGAGGACTGTTGTCCTCATAAGAGGAGGAGATGAGGACACAGACATGCACAGAGAGACCACCAGGTGAGGACACAGGGAGAAGTCAGCTGTGTACACGCCTAGGAGAGAGGCCTCAGGAGAAACCAGCCCTGCTGACACCTTGATCTTGGACTTTCAGCCTCCAGAACTGAGAGAAATAAATTTCTGTGGTTTAAACCCATCCAGTCTGTGGTCCTTTGTTATGATGGGTGGCCTGAGCAGACGGATATAGGAAGACTCTCCCTCCCGACCCGGCTGGTAGGAGAGGACCTGCCCACTGGAGTGAGGAGCCCCCACTGGCTGGGGGCGTGAGGCCTGCCCATCACCCTGGGCCCGGGCTGGTTTGAGAACAAGCCAGCTGCACGTGGCCCTGTGTGGGCACAATCAGAGGTCAGCAGAGGTCGGCTGGTGACCTGAGCCAACCCATAGGCATGAGCCCTGACGATGACTGTGCCATCTCTCTGACCAAGAGGAAGGTCCCCCTGCAGACACAGTCATCCTGTGGAGATGAGCAGAGTGGAGAGGGTGGCTGAGAGGTGGGACTGGAACTACCTGCACCAGCCTCCCTCATGGGAAACTGCTTTCACACCCATGTTTCTTCCAGCCAAAGGACTTTTAAAAACGGGTTTGGAGTTAGCCACATTCAACTCCAAGACTCCCATGTAAGACACTCACTGTGACTACGTTCCCTAAATCATTCTTGGACTTTGTTCACTGTTATATCCAAGCCCCAGCACTTAGTACACATTCAAGAAATATTTATTGAATGAATAAGGCAATCTACAAATCAGTCCTTCTACTGTTCAAATCTTCTACTAAATATTACAATCGAGGTCATGTGTTTCCTGCAACTAGTGGTATGAAAGGTACTGATGGGGCTTCCCTAGTGGCGCAGTGGTTGAGAGTCCACTTGCCGATGCAGGGGACACGGGTTCGAGCCCCGGTCTGGGAAGATCCCACATGCTGCGGAGCAACTAGGCCCGTGAGCCACAACTACTGAGCCTGCCCGTCTGGAGCCTGTGCTCCGCAACAAGAGAGGCCGCGATAGTGAGAGGCCCATGTACCGTGAAGAGTGGCCCCCGCCTGCCACAACTAGAGAAAGCCCTCGCACAGAAATGAAGACCCAACACAGCCAAAGATAAATATACATAAATTTTTTTAAAAAGTAAAAATAAATAAATAAATAAATAAAAAGAAAGGTACTGATGATTTGGGGAAATGGTTCTGGAAGTTTTATAACATCTACCAGCCATTTCTCTTCCTTCATTCTGTTATGTTAGTTTTTCCTTTTTTTACTTTGCTGTCAGTTCACAACAGCCCACCCAATGCTACACAAACCACCGCATATAAACGTCCAGAGGAGAGAGGAAGGTGCCCACGTCCAGGGCAGCTGAAGAGGGGAGAGGACAGCTCTGCAAGGCATGGCCTGTGCTGGGAGCCCCTCCCCTCATCCCAGGAGGTTCAAGAGAGGCACTCGCCTGAGCTCCCAAGAATGGGGAGCCCCTTCCGGCCCCCACAGCCCAGCACTCGGCCAGATCTCAGGACCGGCTCCAAGGAAGTCACAGGATCTTCTGGGCCCCAGCTGCCCCCTGAGCAGGGCTGGCCTCAGGGTGCGTGACCCTCACAGTCCCACGGCACCCGGCGCTTGGAAGGGCCTGTGCTTGGCTCAATGTTCTGCTGTCACCATCTTGAAACTCCTCATAATTTTGAACGAGGGGACCCACACTGTCATCATGCACTGGGCCCTGCAAATCTGCAGCCAGCCCCGCCCCTGTCAGGGCAGGCAGTCTGGGCACAGCTCTCACCTGCTGGAATCAAGATCCAGCAGGAAGGAATCAGTCCTCCCGCCAACTGTGGGCTGCAAGCCCTGCTCCCACAGACCAGCCTTTGAATGGGTTCTGAGCAACTTCAGATGTACAGGAAGGGGCTATTTCAGGCACCAAGACAGGTTCCTGGCAGCAAAGTCTAAGCCCCAGAGATCGTGGTGTCCAGCTCTCCTCCACCTGCAATCATCAGAGACAAGACCTCAGGGCTGGGGGTGGTGCCTGAGCAGGTCCCCATCAGCAAAGGAAAACCACACACTGGAGAAGCAGAGGCGCCTCACATTTTGTCTGGACTGTGCTAAATGCTGCGCCCAGCTCCCCGCACCTTCTCCAGCCCCCAGCACAGGCAATTACTCTAACGAACAGAAGCAGCAGCCGTTTCAGCAAAAAGTCTCAGAGGCTGCCAGCGTGTCTGACTTCTGCCAGGATTTGCAGGTGGACAAGGATTAATTGTCTGCGATGCTTTCTTGCACAAGGCAGCTCGAAAGACGGTGTCACTGGGCTTCACCGCTCCCTGCCTCCCCGCCCCCGCAAAAGACACTGGAACCCACTAATTCCATCTGCAGAAAACCAGTTCCACCCGCCCAACCGTGCAGCTCAGGGTAGTTTTGTGACAGCTTTGGGTGAGTGTGTGCACGCACATGGTGTTTCATAGTAAAGAACTCGTCTGCAGACCCCTTGAATATCACACTGCCCCTGGCATGGTATGAATCCATGTGAAAACACACTACGTACACTTAGAACCAAGAGGCTCACTTGGAAGGGACTAAAAGATGCAGGGATATTTGCATTTCTCCCCTGGGCGCTGAGTTCCGCCCTGACACACTCCACTGTTGCCAGCTTTCATTGTAAATGAAAATTCTGGTCCTTTCATTAACACAGGAGAGCTGTGCTCCAAAAGGCCAGTGCAGAAGCTTGGCACATGGCTGTTCGGTGGGCCCCATGTGACACTGCCTGGTGTGGCACCATTAGAAAAACCCAGGTGCCCATCAGCATAGATTGGACAAATAAAATGTGGACACTCACGGGAAGGAAAGCTCTAGGGTGAGGAGGGGGCAGAAACCGGGCCGCAGGGAAGCCACAATCTGATGACTCACAGAGCTCAAAGAAGCCAGATGCGTGATGGTAGATGCTACAGGGTTCCACTGACTTGAAGTTCAAAACCAGGCAAAACCAATGTGTAGCAGACCCCTTTGGAAGGGAGTGACCACTAGGGAAGGCCCTGGAGCATGGGTCCCACTCAGCCCCTCGGAAAGGCGGGTGCCGGTGGCACAATGTGCTTAGTTTAAGAAGCTTCGCCATCTGGATGCTCACAACCTGTGTGATTCTTCTGCGTGTAGTTTTAGACCAATCAAAAGTTTTTAAAAAGCCAATGGCATTGCAGCAACATAGCCCATCAACCACTTCCTGTAGCATAAGTTGAAGTTTTGGAGGAACCTAGGACGTTTTGCCTACGATATTCTAAAGCAACTTGCGGAATCGAGATTCTCAATCACTGTCCTTCCCAAGACCTTGGAAAGACCCTTGAAGTCAACAGATGAAAATGAAACCCTCAGCAACAGAGGGAAGTGGGGAAGCTTCCCAGCTTTTCAGGAGGGACAGCCAGGAACTGAGCAGACACACGGCCCCTCCCATCTCGGACTCTGACCTGTGTTAGTGCGGCTGCTGTTTGTAGAAACATTAAAGGGCCTAGAGCAAAAACAGCAGGGGTGCCATCAGAAGGCTTACCCAGTTCAAGAGCAATTACAGGCCATAGAGATTCACTGCCCCACCGGATCAATGTGAGGCCCAGATTTCCACACTGGAAGCCGGGTGTCAGATACACCCCATCCTGCGGGTTATCCAGAGCCCTGTGGGACATGGCAGTATTCCTCCTTCACGTCTTTCTTCTGTACAAGCACCAAAAGGTGGCAGCTCACTCTCACCTTGGGCAACAAGCCGGGCTCCTGAGCAGGTGCCAGCTTGTGTCCGTCTACGTCCTGGGACGCTCTCAGACCAAGGGGAGGAGGTGGGAGAGCAGGAAGGCATCAAGGGGTTATTTGCAACCTCAGGAGCTGGCGCAGGGACTTGGCTGACAGAAGGCCACCAGGCGTGTGCGTGGCAGGGGATGGGCGGAGTATGACTCTTGCTCCATAAACTGTGGTCCCCAGTCCAGTGGTGGCAGCCACTGGGAACCTGCAGAGGTACAGACCCTCAGGCCCCGGCCCAGATCCTCTGAATCAGGACAAGTATTTTGACAGGACTCTGATGTGATTTGTCAACACATTAAGTTTGAGAAGAAATTAAGAAGAAATCTGAAGAAAGTAAGATGTGGCATTAGATGTCCCAGTTACACCCAACACTCTGCATCACAGGTTGTAGATATAATGCTTCTTTCTTTCCCCCTACTTCCCACCACCAGGACAAAGGGAAGAAATCATCAAATGAAAAGACAAGTTTACATGCAAAACATGTGATATACACTCATGGATTGTCAAACTCGGTATCAGATACAGTATCTGTATGCCACACACACACACACAGAGAACACACATGCAACACAGAGCACACATACAACACGTGCACACAACACACACAGAACACACACAAGCCTCCAGCTCATGGTTTAAAGAGAAGACAGTGAGGCAGAAAGACATAAATATAATAAAATGAGGACACAGAAAACCACAGTGTTAGAATGATTTGAAATGACAAATATTGAATAGTTCAATTGTTGCCTAGGGGGGCCGTTCATGTGATCACCCTCCCTACAGAAAGACTGTGCTCTCCACTCTATTCCACCCAAAATATCGACCTCAAAAAAGGGGTTCAGAGGATGCCGGGAGAAAGGAGTAAAAACAAAATACACGTGGAGGAAGTGCAGGGCCGGTAGGATGATTTCTTGGTCAGTGGCTGAGAAGAGCAGTGTCCGGGTGTCTGTCTCATATAGCAGGATGCGAGTGCCCGGGTGTCCCGGAGAACGGGGTTGCAGCCCCATTTTCATAATCGCGGGGCAGAGCCCTTGGGGGCCCCTGCAGTATGCTGCCCCTTTGTCAGTGGGAGAGCTGGGTTCTCTGAAAATTCAGAAAGTGCGTCAAGCCAACTCGATTCCGAAGTGGGCTCTGAAGTATTGAAGAGCAGGTAAATCTGTTACCCACATTAACGAAAACAGAAACTGCCACGTGTCCCCCTGAACTTGTGGGACTCAGGACGGCCTCTAAAGTCCTCCTTCCAGCTGGTGCCCTGAACGCCCTAAGAACTTCCATCCTAGGGTCTCCCTGTCACCAAATGTGCCCAAGAGGCACAGGGATGCTCCTCCCCCACTCCTCCATGCACACAGAGGCACGGAATTGGTTGGAGGTGAGGCGGACGGACAGACAGAGAGCAGCGAGGAGATGGGGAGGACCCAGATGAGTGGGCACCTTGCAGAGCTGGCTCAGCCATTCCATCGCTGCCCAGAGAGATGGGGAGGAGGGGACCGACCCCAAATCACAGGGCACCTGTTAAGGGACCCTTTTTCTGCTCCTGCCCAAGGTACCTCCCCGGGAAGCCGGAGGAAGGAGGGCAAAGAGGCAGCCGGAGGTGCTAAGAGAACAGACATGGAGAGGCCGTGGACGTGAGCCTATGTGGGAGGCCTCCGTCCACCTCCCCCAGATTCCCTGGGGGCCCTCAAAGCAGCACCTGCACCAACCAAGCAGCAGTGCGCCGTGGAGAGCTCCTCGCTCTCGGCGGGCTCCCCTCAGCATCCACGTCTCGTCCCACCCTCGCTCAGCCCCCTGACGTGCCCCCTCCCACGCCCATTTCCCAGGTGAGAATGATGAGGCCAGAAGGGAAGTGGCCTGCTCCAGGCCCCACAGAGCATTAGTTCCCTATGGCTGAAAACAACATAGATTTATCATCTTGCAGCTCATCAGGTCAGAAGTCCAACTCGGGTCTCATTAGGTGAACATTACGGTTTGGGCAGGGCTACATCCTCCAGGAGGCTCCGGGAGAATCTGTTTCTGTGCCTTTTCCAGCTTCTGGAGGTGCATGGTCCCCTCCTCTCATCACTTTAACCTCTGCTTCCACTGTCACATCTCCTACTAACTCTGCCTTCCTCTCTCTCTTTTAGAAGGGAAGGGCCCTCAGGGCCATAGGGGTCCCACCGGGATCAACTCCCACCTCAGTGTCCTTAACCAAATCCCATCTACAAAGTCCTATTTGCCATGTAAGGCGACATATTTGTGGGTCCTGGGTATCAGGACCTGGACATGTTTGGGGGCCATCATTCAGCAACCCCCCCCACACACAGGTATCCAAGTCTAGAAAGCAGGTACGTCCCAAACCTCAAACACTCCCTCAGGGGCGTGCAGGGCCTGGCGAGGGGACCACCTGCCTCAGGATGACATGGGGGGGTGCAGTTAATAATGCAGATTCCCTGTCCCCACCCTGACCTCAGTCAGATCCTCTGCAGGAGGACAAAGGGACCCTCCCGTTCTTGGGAGAATAAAGTTCACGACAACAGACCTTGACACCCAGGTCAAGGGAAAACACACACATGAAACGTTCATTCTGCTTTTCGTTTTTAATGTGAAGTGATACATTAGGCTGGCTCATCACGTTGGCTGGTTTGATTTTAGAAAAACCCGCCTGCAAAGTCTGGAGAATACATAATGAATGGACAGGCAGCGCAGCCATGTGCACTGGAGTGAGGACCAGGCATGGGACGCAGGAGCAGGGGCATCGGCAGGGTACCCCCACACACACACCGCTACTGCCAGTCACCCGGACCAGCTCCCGGTCCTTAAACTGAAGCATCAGGCATGGCCAAAGGGCTCAGATGGCATCTCAGCCAGGCTCCGATACTTCTCTCTCCCCGACAAAAGTCGTGCTGCTTTCGATGGGGTTTCCTACTCTTGCCAATTGGATCTGGTCGAAAAACTACACTAATCTTCTCTTACCTCTGTGTCGTCCTTTACGTACTTAAGTTTTAATGATACCTAAGTCTACCTGAAGACGTTTTGGGAAACTTCCACTATTGTACGTCAGCAATGGAATACAGTGGAAGAGCGCATGTAATTTCCAAACCCCCAGCTGTTAATGAAATCCCAAACATTCAGATTTTAATTGAACTAGATAAAGATTAAGAAGCTTAGCAGCAGCTGGCATTACGAATTCGTTCTCAGAAGAGTTTTATGTTGTACTCTGAATCATCACTTTTGTAATCGTCCTAAATTGTCCTTTATCTTGCTAATGCAGATATGATTCTCAGGGAACATCGGGCTGCCTGTGTCTCCACTGCCTGAACTATTTTGATGTGTAAAGTCTTCACAGTAATTTTAATAATATTGTGATCTACACGTATGATGTATATTCAATAAATTCTTACACTAATTAGAAAAAATATCAAGGCCTTTATGTGACCTATTTTTAGAGATGAAGTTTATTGTCTGAGGATCATCCCGGGAAACAAGTAGAGAAGGAGGAAAACTCCCCAGAGGGCGTCGGCCCAAGCTGAGTGGCGTCGGGAACAACATGGACTCAGCAGACCAGGTCTGCCCCAAACGTCAGTGACACACCTCCCGCCAAGGCAGGGAGCACAGGCAGACCCCGCTTCAATTAAACCAAGTTTGATTCCAGGCGCGGGGCTGTTCTCCCGAGCGGGACGGTCAATGTACTTCAAGTGTGTCGACGCGGGCGCCCTTGCAAACATACACGGCTGCTCCCTGTCACACACCGCCACACCTCACCACCACCACCACCCCCGCCGCCGTGTCTGCATGGCAGAGACCTGAGGCAGTTATGGGAATGACCGCAGAGACAGGCAGGCTCAGGGTCTGTCCCTTCACTGTCCAGGGGCCGCGGCGAAGTCTTGCTCCCCCGTCTGTGATGTGGGCGGCCGGTGGGGGCTTCGGACCCCGCGAGGCACCCTTGGCACAGACCGTGCACATCATAAGCCCTGGTTGCTGGCTGCCCGTCTCCCTCCTCACTCTGGAGGCCTGCGAGGCTTAGCGGGGTCGAGACAGAGGACGTGTGCGTATGGCTTCCCCATGGCTTACATGGGCAGGAGCGTGGGCCCAGCCACCAGTCCGCAGGGGTGGAGGCCTATCACTACCGCTTGAGAATGTTCTAAATGAAGGACACGGAGGGGTTTGCTTCCCGGGGGCGCCTGCCTTCCTGGGGGTTCTGCCAGAAAACCAGGGCTTTTCCACCCAAAAGAAATGGCATCGTGGGAAGCAGAAGAGTCTGCGTCGCCCCACTGCAGGGGACCTGTGAGTGTGTGTGGGGTGGGAAGAAGGGCAGCCAGAGGCAGGGGAGCCCTGCGCCCGGTAAGAACTGGGCATTCTCCCCACCCATGGGGGCCGGAGCCCAGATGCAGCCCATCAGCCTACACTCCAAGGCTCTTAGGAGCAGGGGCAAGCTGAAGGCTCTTGGCTACAGAAAGAGGGAGAGCTGGTCCTGACAGACGAGGCCCTGGGCTCAGACCTCCATCACCTGCAAGGTCTGCAGAACAGGCTCTGACTGCCCCCCTCTCCTCCTCTGACTCTTCTGCCCCAGACACACTGGGCTTCTTCCTGTTCCTGGAATGCGCCCTACCTCAGGGCCTTTGCACGTGTGTGTTGTCCCTCTGCCCAGAGCTGTCTCCTTACAGCCACACGTGACAGGCTCCTCTCCTCCCCATTACTCAGGAATCCTCTTAATGTCACTTCACCTGACAGGCACTCCCCCGACCCCATCTCTGACCTCAGCCCCTTGTCTGGCTTTGGAGCACCAACCCCTCCCCTTGGGATCTCCTGGTTCACATGACTGTCAATCCTGCCTCTCCTGTTCGATGCCCTCTCCAAGGAAGGAACTTCTGTTTATGCACCAATAAATTATCAGTACCCAGGACAGGCCATGCTTGTTTGCTGAGTGAACTAAGACATACACGCTTCCATAAAATATTATTTTTAATAAGGATCCTTTATGAGAACTGGTCCCAAACCCGGTCCTCCTTCTAAAACTTCAAATGGTCACACCGGCAAAACAGCCAGCCCTGGATGCTTGCTGCGAGCATCACAGTCTGAGGGGAAGACGCAGGCTGATTTTCATGGCTGATTTCAAGAGCCCCTAACACTCTGATAGGTTGCCTTCTTCGGCTTTAGGCCTCACCATTATCTGCATACAGAATACGGCTTTATGAAACTCTCACAAGACAGGGCGAAGAGGGGTGAAGGCAAGAAGGCAACTTGGGGAGCTGTGAGTGTTTGAGGGGCTTTCAGGAGTGATGCTCACAATGTTGAGACATCAGCAAAACGACACCCAGACTCCTGATGCCAACCCTGTTCCTGCAGTGACACCACTGTTCCATCATAAAGAGAGCTGGGAACAGAAAACTCACCCAGAGCAGAAGTTCCTCCCTAAAAAGTCACTCCTGGGTGTCACTGAGAAGGTAAGTCACCAGCATGCATTTGAACCAACACTTCTGTGCCCCCGTGTTTTCCTGTGCCCCTCCACAACTGCCATATCCCCCAGTGTATTCCACTCCTGGGGCTCCTGTAACAAAGGACCACCAACTGGGGGGCTTCAGACAACAGATGGTGACTCTCTCACAGTCTGGAGGACTGAAGTCACCCTCGGGGTGTGGACAGGGCCAGGCTCCCCCTGAAGCGTGTGGGGGAGGGAGCCTCCTGCCCCTCCCAGGCCGGCCTGGGCCTGCCGACACATCACTCCACTCTGCCTGCCTGCTCTGTCCCCACCCTCCTGCTGCGGGTCTCTACCCAAAACCGGATTAAAGGTCTTCTTCCTTCCTTATAAGGATACCAGTCATGGGATTTAGGGCGCACCTTAATCCAGTGTGACCTCATCTTACCTTGATTACATCTGCAAAGACCCCCCTTTTTCCCCCAAATAAAGCCATGCTCATAGTACCAAGAAGTAAGGATCTCAACATATCTTCTTGGGAGACACAATTCAACCCATAATACTCAGCGATATTCTTATTCAAAATGCTGCCACTAGGGCTGCAACTTCACTGTCTTCAGAAACCAACTCTGTTCTTTCAGAGCATTTCTAGTTCCCGAATTTAGGCAAAGCATTATGTTCACCACGTACACAGACCTGCACTTGCTTCTGCCATTCCCACAGAAAAAGGTGGGCTGACTCTTAGCCACTATGAATCTCAGACTCCTTTGCAGCTTGACTCGGAAATGATTTTCTTTACTACATGTTCTTTTAAATTTTTTTTTTTTTTTGGCAAGAGATAAAGGTGATGATTATAGTAGAATTTGAGGGTCCTGCGGTTGCCAGAAGGCTCAGAGTGTCTGTCACAAATAATGTGTTATGTTTCAAAGCAGAAGCGGTGCTGACGTGTCAACACCAGGACCCAGATCCTCCAACGGTCTGTGGAAATGCACACAGGCCTGTCATCCTGCAATACTCGGAGGACTGAATAGGACCCGGCCAGTGACAATGTTCCAGAAACACAACCCAGGAGAGAGGAACGCAGGGAAGCCGAGCAGAAGGGGCGAGGGAGAGACTGAGCCAGGCCTCCCTGGGTTGCGGGTCCTTGGTGCTAGGAGGGAACTTGATTGTCTAGGATGATTGATCAATAAAATCAATAAAGCACACGGACTTCAATCTAATCCTACCAACATAAACGCACTCGACTTAATTGATCTCCATGCCGGTTCAGAGCCAGTGACTGGGATGCCTGTGGTGGCCCAGGACCAAGATACTCTGCTGGTGCCCAAGGTCAGGCAGCCGTCAAATACCGGCCAGGAGCCCCGTTCCTGGACGGGTCACCCTGATGGCATTACCTTCTCCCTTTTCTCCAAGCCCCACCAAGGGAGCTCCCCGAATAGCAGAGCTATTGAAATTGCCGCACAGAAGCCACCCTGTGCAAGCCAAAGTCGTCCTGGGATTCTGTGCAGGTGTGCCTGAAGCAGACAGTGGGCCTTCAGAGCCAGCCAGAACCACCAAACCCAGAAGAAGGTGGAGCAGTTTCCAACAGTTTACGTGTCTCCACAGCGACCAGAAGCACCTCCTGATTGCCATTCACACCACATAATCGTCACACATTCACTCTGGTCTCCCCACAGATTCAGGGAAGTTCAGCCAAGGGCGCATATTTATTAGATTAAAGGAACACGCTAAAGCAATGGGAAGCCCTGGTAAAGGGTCTGACATGCGCTAATGTCTCTATCACACAAGAGACCTGGGGAATGGAGAACGTGCTCATGGCCTTCCAGAACCCAGCTTTCACAGCAAGGCGGAAAGACACATCTCTTCATTCAATGGACAAACAGTCAAGTGTCTACTGTAAATCAGGCCCTGTCCTTGGCCCCAGGAATAGCAGTGACCGAGGCAGACAGACCCCTGGGGGAGCTGGCCTGTCAGTGGGATGACGTGCACGTGCGCAAAGGCACCAACTGATCACTGAAAGTCACCTTCTAAGGATGCTCTGTGGTGAGCAAGCCCTCCATCCATGGCGTTGCTTTATACCAAATACAGACGCGCTCTTCACACTACAAGGCCAGTGCTTCTCCATGTCTTTTTAAAAAGAGAGGGACCCACGTTAGGAACACCGTAATACACTGTAGGTAAACAGAGAGCTGCTCCAATGGAAGCTCCGGTGAGCTTCCCAGGTCCTGCTCACTTAAATCAGCCCCCAAGTCCTGCCAACACCAGCAGCTCCAGAAAAAAATCTGCTGAGTAATAACCATTATGAAGAAACTCAAATTAATCCATCCATCCTTCCCTCCACCCATCCTAATATCCACCCATCCATCTATCCTCCATCCATCCTTCCATCTATGTATCTGTGTATCTATCCATCCATCTACTCATCCTTTCATCTGAGTTGGCCTGAAATATCCAGCTCAGGGACCTTCAGCCAAACCTGTTTTTTTCCAAACACTGCTTGAATACCCACCCAGAACTTGCCCTCCAAAACGTGCTTTTCTAACTGTGGCCAACAACCTAGTGAGCCGTGATAAACATTCTAAAACAAAGTACAACAGAATGGTAATGGTATCACCTGCGCTAGGAAGGCAAATATGATTCTGTAAGATTTATTTATGTTTGTATGGGGGCATGGGGGGGTGTTTACTGCCTTCCATTTTAAAATTCATTTTTTTCTGAGTTATGGTCAAAAAACTTTGAGAACCTGTGCCCTGCAGAACCCACCGTGTCTGAACTCTATGTTCCATAAGCTCATGGAAACCTATTGTTTTGTTACCTATTGATACAACAGCTCCAGAGCTGGGAACTGTGTCTGGCAGGCAGTGGGTCGGTCTCTCTCTCTCTCTTTCTCTCTCTCTCTCTCTCTCTCTCTCACTCACTCACACACACACACACACACACACACACCCCTTGTTGTCTCATACGATCCCTGAGGGTTCCAGCATGGTGACCCCTTAGTGTGGAGCAGACCAGTCGTCTGGTCTACCTGCTGTCCGCACTCTGCTCTCCTTCTTTCAGACGACTCTGTCTCGTCCCTTAGTATCAGCTTAGCCACGACCCCCTTAACCCCCCAACCATCACCTCCCGCATCCTGGCGTGTCCCCACTCCCACGAGTTCCTGCTGCCCCCATTCACGCAATCCCATAGCCCCATCTCACTCTGCAGCTGTCCTTTGCTTTGTCTGCTCCCTCCAATGGACCTGGAGGGGCGAGTGCCGTGTTCATTGCTTTATTTTCTGAGTCCAGCCCAGCCCAGCACTGGTGCACAGGTGACAGTAGGGCCGTATACCAGAGGGGCGGACCATGTGCACGAAGCAAGAACAGGGGCTGGGGTGAGGGTGGGGAATCCAGAGCCGGTGGTCAGGGACAATAACCAAGGTTAAGGATAAAGGGAGTCAGCCTGCCCCCTGCCCCATGGCCGCCACAGGACCACCCCCTTGAGCACTGAGGAGTAGGGGAGCAGATGTCAGGTAGGGCGGTGGCCACCAGCCTGAGGGGCTGGATTGAGGGTGAGGGGCCTTCTGGACTACCGTCTCCTTATTCTTGGCCACATGCCATTCACCTGTGTAAATACAAGACCCCCAAAAGGTACCTAAGGCTATTTGCAAGTCTGCAACTTCCTAGAATTAATATCGATGTACTGTGGGCTCGAACATCGAAATCACAGATTCCAAAAACCAAAGGGACATTCTGACCATCGCTGGTAGGTCCACTTTGCAATGTTCATGAAAGATGTTTGCAAAGTGCATTTACGATAGCATCTTATCATCATTACAGTCTTAGAGGGGATGGGGACGAATATCATGACCCTCCTGTGCAGACAACAGGCCTGGTACCCTGTCTGAGGCCACACACTTAATCAGTGTGCCTCCAGGCTGCCAGACTCCAGAGCCCCACGGGGGAATTTATAACGCCAGGTCTCTGTGAAAAACGTGCATTAAAACATCGATAAACATGTCCCAACCTCAGCAAACTTAAAACTCTTTCCACGAAGCAGGGGACTACTTTAACTGCATTTTAAAAAACAGAGCGCCTTCACCCCATGTCCCAGCCCACAGTGGGCTGCTGGGTCCTCTCCCTCCTGTGACACAGGGACGGGGGCTGTGTCCATCTTGCAACTCTGTCATCTGTCAGCCTGGAGGAGCCCCCCCCCCCCCCCCAGCTCATAACTGCCACATCCCCTCCTAACCAGCGGAAGGATCAGAACGTGTGGTCAACGCACAGCACCGTCCCTGCCACACTGGCCACTTCCGCTGAGCCGGGGTTCTGTGGCTCTAAACCCAGGGAGCCCTGCTGGCCCTGAGGATATTCTGGTGTCACTTCCTATTTCACACAAGGCCACCGAGCCAGCATCTGACGCCTATTTCATGCAAAGGCTGGAAATGCTGCTGGCCGTGGCCATCCTTTCCAGGCAGCCCCCGCCCCAGCCCGCACCGGGGACGGACACTCCTCCCAAGCGCTGCTAGCTGGTGGGGCTCAGTGCCCTCACTGTGGGAAGGCAGGGGAACAAAAGCTGGCAGAGTCCCGATCCACCTGCCCTGGAGGGTGGGGCGGAGCCTGGGGTCCCTCTGGGCTGGCCACTGCGCCCACAAGCCGGGGCCAGTGGGGAGGAGGCCCTGAGCACAGTCACCCTGGGACCAGACAAGGCCCGCCAAGCAGGGCGGGGGGCAGTGGAGCCACCCCTTCCCTGGGCCCCCCATCACCCCAGAACTCCATGTGGGAGCACCTGCGAATTCTCCATTTGGCCTGGGAGCAAACGCAACCTCCCCTTTTAAAGCAGGTGCGCATGACATAAACCACTCTCCCATTATAATGGCTGGAGAGAAAGAATTAATTCCTGGCTTTCTGAATTCTTTTTGTCCTTTCCTAACAGGATCTCGATAAGCCACTTTCCTTTCAAGCCGCAGTTTACTTGCAAGGAGCCTGAGTCTGTGACTTTTGCCTCAGAACACGATGATTTTATTATTGCCTGAAGGCGACGAATCCCTTGACCCTCCCGGCACAGAGAAACGCCAGAACTGCTTATATTTTTATTGCTGGGCAGCCTGCAGGGGCAGCTGGGCAGGCAGGCCCGGGTCTCAAGTGCCTTCACTGGCGGTGTCGCCTCGCCTGCAGCAGCTGCCCCGGGGCCCCTGGCACCCGCAGCTGCACCTGCCCACCGCGGCCAGGGCCCCGGGGCTGCTGGACAAGCAGCCTTGCTAATCAGGGGCTGCTCGGCGTCCACTCCCTTCCCGGGGCTCGTGACAGCGCTGAGCGGATCGTGCGATTAACAGGCAAGGCCTTGCCTGTCCGCCCCACCCCAGGCCCCGGCCCCAAAGAGAGGCGCCCACATCCCCACAGGCGGCCCCGGCCACCCCCCAACCCACAGCCGCCACCTTAAACACAGGGGGCGAGGGCATGTGGCTGTCAGTTGAGTGACAAATCCAAGAAAAAAAAGAGCGACAAATGCGATTTTTTCAGCTAAAACAGGTTTACACAGTTCAACTTTAGGGGCCTGAACCAAAGACAAGAAAATCCCATTTTTATGGATCAGCCAGGAAGTACGGCCAATCCACGAAACGAGATTTTTCTGGGGAAACGTAACCTGAGAATTCCACCAAGGAATGCATTCTACTTGGGAAGAACGAAATCGTGAGAATAGAAACACACCAGCAGCTTCCTTCACCAAGTGCATCTGGATAAATATAATTAAATGCTGACCACTGTCCTTCCAAGTCCTACCAGCTGTGATTTTCTTTCATTGTGCGAAACTCCACGTCACTGAAAATATTTTACCCCCAAATGGACTGCTGCCCTCCCTGGAGGTGCCACAAAGCGGTCACTTCCCAGGAGACAACGGGTCGGCACTGAGTTACCATCGGGCACCCGGGCCTGGACCGCCTTTCACCCTAGAAACCAGGGCCCGCGTCACGGTCGTGCTCCCCACGTGGGATGCCGTGTGTATGGGTCTGACCAACACCATCGCCTGCCAGGGAGCCGGCTGGATGCCAGGATGCCCACCTACGGCCCAGAGTGACGCCCGGGTCCCCAGCACATCCTTCTAGCAGGACCCCCGGGTGAGCACAGGGAGGCCGTGCAGGTGAGGCAGATCCCTGAGGTGCTGGGCATCGCGCCCGTGACTGTCCACCTGACTCCAGGCTCTGACACACACCTGGGTGCCCCAGGAGGGAGCTGGCATCTCCGGAGAATGCCTCGCCACCGTGGGATGTGACCGGGGCTCACGGCACCCCCGGACGCGCCCTTCACTGGGCTTATTTCCCAAAAGGAGCCGCGGTGGGCTGAGCGACACCCCCCGCCTGCCAAGTACCCGCAAGGTCACCGCCACCCACGTTCCCCTGACCCTTTAGGACACTAAGAGGCGGTTGCGACTCTTACCCCAATTCGCAGGTGGGAAGACGGAGGCTCAGACGCGCTGGGCGTCGGGCCTGGAGTCCTCGCACGTTCATTCTCGGGTTCCGGGTCCCCCCGTACACGACGAGCCACCAACCTTACAATTCAGGAGGCGCCGTGGACAAGTCTGACGTCGGACGTGTTTCAATGTCATCGGTCGCTTTTCCGGCTTTAACTCTTCTGTCCGCTTGACCTTAAACCTGGGGCAAGCGTCTGTCCCACAGAGTCCAGATCAACCAGGCAGAGGATGTGAGCTCCCCGGGCAGCAGGTGGGATGCTGATGTGGCCCGTGGACGGGTGACCGCGAAGCCGAGGTGACTGGGGAGTCCTCCCCACCGGCCAAGCCCGAGTCCGGGAACAGAACCCGCCCACCCGGGCCATGGTCCCGTCGCCGGGGCGGGACGGCTGACAGGAGGTGCCACCGAGAGCCGCCTTCGAAAGCTGCCCGCCTTCAGGGTCCATGGTGCAGGGCCCCCAGCACCTCCCCGCCCGCGCTGCAGGCGCCCAGCGGCCACAGGCCACTCGCAGGACTGAGGGGACCTGCGGGCCCCGGCTTCCAGCCTCAGCTTCACGGACAGGAGCAAGGGAGGCGACCAGATGCGACCACTGTGGTCAACTCGCCCCCCACCTGAGCACCTGAGGTCCCTTTCAGGCTCTCCGCGCCCGGCGGGGACAGGCGGGAGCTTCCCGAGTGGACTCCACCACAGGAGTGCCTCCTCGGCTCAAAATGGTGCCCGGTGCTCGCGGCTGACCCCGCCTGACGCCCCCCTGCGCCCCCTGACCCGGATGGAATGCACAGAACCGGAAGTGTGGGCATTCTGGGAAGCAGGAGCGGCGTGGCGTCCAGCGCCGGGAGGGACGGCCTGCGCCCGCGCCGGAAGGGACGACCCGCGCCCGTGCCGGGTTCCGCTGCCATCCAGGCCCCAGCAGGTGAGCGGTGACGTCCCCGAGCACGGTCCCTCTAATGAGACCGAACGTTGGCGTTCGGGGCCCAGTATGTGGAGCATCTTTTCCGTGTCCACACCTGGCATAAACAGAGCACAAAGGAGGTGGGCAGTCGTCCGTTCTTAACTCTAGTTTCACGTGCAGATCTGACACTGAAGGCTGATCACACCATCCACCAAGGGCTCATCATGTTTCACTTCCTTTTCCATTATCACAGCTATCCTAATGGTGGCATCATTATGTGCCAGCAGAAAGCACTCCTGGCGGGGCTGGGAGGACCCAGCTCTCTGCATCCTTGCCTCCTCTGCTCCCTCTTTGCGGCCTCTCTGGACCCAGGACTGCAGCCCCCAGGCCAGCACCGTGGCCGCTGACCTGTGTGCCTGGCCCTGCTCCGAACGGCACTTGTGTGGCTGCTGTGCCCGTCAGGCAGACGTGGGTTTAAAGCCCAGCTCTGCCACTTACTAGCTACCTGACCTCTGCTATGGTATCAAAGCTTGCTGGCCTCAGTTTGCTCATCTGTCAAATGGGGCTGCAATGCCAAGCTTCACAATGTGGCTATGAGGGCTAAAGAAAAATGTACTCAGAGCAACGGTTCTCAACCGGGAACGGTTTTCCTCCACATGCACAGAAAAATAGGAAAGTGACAAAGGGAGGGTCTGGTAGAGATGCAGAAAGGAGGGGCACTGTGTGTGTAACCTGCACACAGCCACCCCATTCATGACGAACTGTTTACGCCTGCATTTGTGCTACGGCAGCAGAGGTGAGCAGGTCCCGCCAGACCTATCCTGCAAAACCTAAAATAACTATCATCTGGCCATTTACAGAAGAAGCTTTTGCCAATGCCTTGTCCTGGCAGCCTTAGATTGCAACCCTCGATTCCAGGCCCTCAGAAAGCCCTGTTGCCTTTCCAAGAGTCTGTGCTGGGACTTCCGCCAGTTTGCATGGGCTTTGCTTACTTACTCCTGTAAACAATGGTCCCTGGTTAAAATAGGTTCCATCAAGTATACTTTAGTGACACCTCCATCCTGCAGACACACTGCTCACACGTCAGCACATGTTACGCACTTAGGGACAAACTCTAAGAATACACCAAAACTACTTGGAAAAAATTACAAAACTTTCCTGAGGGATCTCAGTGGTGATAGGGCTAAACGAAAGCATTTGTATGAGGCCACTCCAATCACCCCTGAGAGAAAAACTGACAAACGCAGACACATAATTTGCAGAAGAAAAAAAGGGGAAGGAAAAGCAGATTTTTTAAAAGTTCCCTACCACTCTACTAATTACTAATTAAATAAATGCAAGATTAAATGACATCGTCTCATACCTGTCAGGCCACAAAACACTTTTAAAAGAATGGCCATATGACAGGCCTCAGGCCAAGGAGGCCCGGGAACACGGGTATCTCCCAAGTCTTGGCTGGGAGCACAAATTCCCACTACCTCCCCTGAAACATCCTTTACACGCGTGGATCCAGGGCCATGTAACAAACAGAGCCTCTGAGCCACAAATTCTGAATTCTGCCTCTAATGATTCATCGTAAAGAAGTAATGAGAGACGTGCCCTGAGATGCGTTTACATAGATTTTCTTCAGCATCCATCGTTTTCAGCAGCAAAGAACTGGAAACGTCCTTCTAGTCCTCCACCACACAGGCACCCCACACATACCGAATATGCATACGTGCCACATGCGTGCACACGTGCACAAACACCCAAATGTCTGCACATATGCACACTCACATGCTTATATGCATGCATGTACCACTCTCACCCAGCACGTGTGCACATACAAACACACGCTATAGCCATGATCACACATTATCACACCAGTCACTTGAATGTGTATGCACGTGTGGTATGTACACACGACAGCACCCACATGCTTGCACACAGGTACATAACAATACACAAGGGTGCCCACATGACTACACACACGTGTACTCGTGATATCATACCATGCCTATACACAGTGTGTGCGCACGCACACACACACGCACACGCCTGACATGCCAAGTGATTAAATGTGGCTGTTCAGGGGATGGAGACAAAACACTAACTTACTTTTTGTGTGTTTTTCAGTTTATCAAGTTTTCCAAAGTAAATTGCTTGACATTTTAAAAATACAAAATGTTCTATTAAAGTAAGAGAGAGAAGGATGAAAGGCAGTTGCTTTTGAGAAAGAAGCATCTTATCTAACATGTGTTCCCAGAGGTTAACTCTTGTGTTATGTCCTCATTAATTCTGCTCCTGACTGGCCTCTTCCCCACTTGTCTTTCTCCTCCTCTGTGTGGCTCTCTCCACAGCAGCTGGAATTTTCAAAGCAACATCCAAACAGATCCAGAATGGGGCCAGGGCTCACTCATTCTGCAGGGGCAGGGTGTTTTATTTGGGTTTATTGGGAGCAGCCAGGCTGGTGGACAAGGAGATGCTGGGTCCTCTTGTGAGAGATGCACATTCTGGGGTCCACCCCGACGGACGCTAGACACACATGTCCCGTCGGGCCTTGGTGCTGGCCATGTGGACTCCCACCATGAGTTTTGGTGCTGTCCTGGTGCACACGGGGTTCGCCTGGGTCCCCACAAGGCCTCACGTTAGTGCTGGAGCCGGCAGGGGGTGGCGGGGGCGGGTGGAGGGAAACCCTCGCCCACGGAGAACTCTGACAGCTCCGAGCCACCGGAGAGGCCTGCCCACACGCTGGGCTGTCTAGGACTCCACCTCTGTCCACAGCTGGCCCAGCCCAGGCTCTCTGGCCCATCTGTGGACCATCTTACCATTTTCCCTCCCATTTTTCTAAAAAAATTCACAACTTCCAAGGAAACATTTCATCACCGAGGGAAAATGGAAAACCGGTAGCACGTACCACAAAGAGAAGCAACCGTCAAGAACTGTCAAAATGTTGGGAACAGTGATGCTATGAGATCTTACATGGACGCTGCTGCCCCTCGCCCCCGGCCCCTCCCAGGGAGAGCAGCACGACTGGAAAGCTGCCGAGGACGTCCTGGCCCCAAGGTCCTCACCAGGGCGGCAGGGGCACACTGCACGCGCGACGCCACCGAGTCACGCGATTGCGGTCCCCCCCCAAGGCTTTTATGTTAACTGACTCTGTGGTTTTACGGAAGTACTTGCATTTAAAAGGGAAATTTGTATCGCCGGCTAACATCGCGCTTGTAAACAAGCACAGTGAGAGCAAAATAATATCGTTAAATTCTTGCTCCATGCCTGGTACTGGCTCCCTCTGTGAAACAGTGAGGACATCCTGGGGCCCACCTCAGGCCTTGATGTTGGGAGAGAATGTAAAGGGCGGTGGCTTCTCCTACGCTGCATGCGCCACGGGAACCGTGGATCCTTCTGGATGCAGGGAGGCACTGCGGAGCCCGACGCTTTGGGGGTCTTCAGGCTCCGATAGCCTGTATGTGAGCAAAGTGCAGTTAAAATCCGCTTTCCCACCTCGGTGGGGGCTTCTGGTCAAAACAAGCTGTCCTCACAGCACTGCTTGCCTGCACCACGCCCAGCCCCGAGGCCCAGCCCCGAGGGACCACGCATCCTGCCCACCCAGCCCCAGCAGTCAAGGCTCACGGCCAGCAGGAGGGTGGTCCTACCTTGGAGGCCCTGGGCACCACCGTCCACTCGGGCCTCCTCTGGCCTGCGGTCAGCACGGAGCCCTATTCTAAAGATGCCAGGCCAGGCCGTCTCCTTCTCCCCAGAGAGGTTTTCTTCCTTGCAACCAGTGGGCCCTGGTTAAGGTGTCCCCTCCTATCCAGCAATGCAGCTTCAAGACGGTGTCACAGGCTCACAGGAGTGCTGGCCTTGTGACATAGAGCAGAGTCCAACCCGCGGTCACGGACTGTCGGCCTGGTATTCGGCCCAGAGACCTGTTGTGCTTGGCTCGTGGAATGTTACAAGATTGGGAGTTTTCACACCAGGGTCCAGACTGCCTGTGTGTCCAGCAACTGGAAACAAGGCCAAGTCTGCGTCCCCCCAGCGCTCAGGCCAGGGCATCACCCTCAGAGGCGCCGAGTCCTCAACACCCCTTACTGTCTCCCCTCTGCCCCCCAGCCCCTGGGGGGCCTCATGGGGCAGGATCCTTCTCCCGCCCAGGAGGACAGCACCCGTGGATGACTGGCCCCAGCAGGTGCACTGGGGGGGGGGGGGGGGGGGTTCCAGCTGCGGACCTTCCCCGGCCCGGCCCCCAGGAGGGGCTCTACGGCCGGGGCCGCCCAGGGGCAGGGGGGAGGTGGGGGCCCAGGCCCCTCAGGAGGGGCAGGGGGCCTCCAGAGAGGACTTGCTGCCTGAAGGGAGAAGAGGTAGGCCCTTCCCAAGGAAAGAAAGTAAAGGGATGAAGGGCCAAGGAATTCCAGCTATGGGGGAGAGAGGGGGGCAGGGAGCTGCAGTGGGGGAGTGGGAAGGAGTGTGACAGTCACGAGAACCTGCGCAGGCAGGGCTGTGGATGGCATCGGGGGGATGCGAGCAGAGCAGGGACACGACCTGTCACCCACTCAGCGACCGGCCGTGAGTGTCCCTCTGAGCCCGGCCAGCACAGGCCCTGTGTGCGCTCAGAGCCATGATGCAGCAGATGGAGGCGTGACGGGCAGGAGGATAACAGGAGGGGCTTCTGGGCAGCCACAGCGCCCCAAGGCAGACAGAGGAGGGAGGCCAGGAGGGCGACGGGTGGACAGGGACACCCCCCCGGCGAGGGGCCAGGAGCCCAGTGCCTGAGACAGGAAGTAGTGCCCGGGGCAGAGCAGAAGGTCCCTCGCAGGGGCCCCAGGACAAGGATGAAGAAGAGAAGGGAACCAGGGGCAGAGGGCACGTGGCTTAACCAGGAGCCCAGCGAGGGAACAGGATGAGGAGGGCGCACAGCCTTGAGGGCGGCTGCGGCTCTGCTTCCGAAGCTCCTTCTTGGCATTTTGGCAAAGGGTGCATTTGAAAGCAAGAGCTGAGAGGCAGCAAGGCCCCTGCGAGGACTGAGCCATCCGCCGGGCGGGAGGCCCAGGCGCCTGGACCCTCCCGGCTGTGCCCGGCCACCTGCCCAGCACGCGAGTGTCCCTGGATGTGCACTCCGTACAGCCCGGCTGCAGTGGAGACCTGGAGGGGACAGCTCTCAGGAAGGGCAGTCGCGGGGCCACGGGGCTTCTCATCCCTAGAAATGCAGGAGTGTGGGCAGCCCTCAGAACGAGAGGCGGGGGCAGCCAGAAGCAGCCCCACCCCAGGTCCGCAGCTCCCAGCAAGCTCAGCGCGCTTCCACGGCCTCCAGTGTCTGTTAGGCGCCGGCTGCAGCAAACACCGCGGCTCAGTCTTCAGTCTCCACGCGGAAGGAGCCTCGCTGTCGGACTCCGAAGCTAGCCCCCGCTTAAGAAGTGAAGCTCATCAGATTCACGCCTTCCGGATCACTGAGTCAGTTGGTCCCCCGTGCAGGTGAGGCCCCAGGGCCCCCAGGCCCTTCCTCAGAGCCTCCAGCATCCCACAGGCTCATCACCCAGAGCAGCGAGGGGTGACCTGTAGAGTCTCAATTCTGCGCTCCTGGAGGAGACCCCCTCCACCCCCTCCCACATTCCCTTCCTGCCCAGTAGCCTCTGTTTCTCTAGCACTTTGAACGTTCTCCTCTTGGAACAATTACTGTAAGCCCTGAGCTGTTTCCTGGGAACTGAGCCCCAGGATAGGGCCTCTGGTTCTCGCAGCTGGAAAGGCATGCCCTCCCCCGCCACCCCCAGCCAGGTGGGCTGCTGCCTGGAGTCCCTGTGAGCCGAGCCCTGATAAAGAGCCAGTCCTCAGCCCACGGACACATCATTTCAGCATCAAGAATGAGAACTACCTGCCTAACTACAGCTCCAAAACATCACTACCTCATCTGGGAGGCCGTGGGCTCAGCAAAGCAGGCGGAGGAGATGGATCGATACCAAGTTATCAGCCAAGTGGTTTGATTCCTGCACATTTAAGCACACAGGCACCTCTGGATCTCGATCCCCTCAGGTCAGCATAATTTTACAGAGGTGCCCGATTCTCAGCAGTGAAATGATACTGGCAGACAGGCCTACCTGGGGAGGGGAGGAGGTGGCAGGGAGGGGGCATAGGTCAAACAGTTTTAAAAACAAATCAGAAGTCAGTAGGTGGTTGTCCTTGGCGCCCTGACCCCCGGGCGAGGAACCACCTGCCTCACAGATACCCAGACCAGCCAAAAGCCTGCTGAGTAGTTTACCAGATGACAGCAGAGGTGCTTTTCACCCAGGCTACAACACAGAGAAAAGCGCCAGCAGCTGAAATGTGAGGGCCTATTGGCCTGATGGGCACCCAGTCTGCAGTTCCTGGTCTGGACTGGAGCTGGAACAGTCAGCCCTGCCCCAGCTTCATCAGAAGGCCTATGAGCCTCTGTGCAGAAAAAAGCACAGAGGGAGAGGCTGGCGGGCACTAAAACTCCCGGTGCAATAATTGTCGTCGTTATCCAATTATGCTCGGAATACCTGAAGCTAACACGGCCCACAGAGGGGCAATTCCATTAGACTGAGACCCACTTGTCTCACTTTACTTTGATAACGGCTTAATAAATAAACTGAGTGAGTCCTAACAGAGTTGCAAAATGAAAAATACTTTGGCTTTTCCATTTTATGCCCCTCATTCTCTAATTATCTCACTTTCATATTTTCTTGCTTATCAGTTCCAGGCTCTGCCTCCTCCAGAAGGTGGGAAAAGCTCATCTCTTTCTCCTGCAAAGATCCCTTCCTGGGAAGGCGTTCCCTGGGTGTGCGCTGGGCCATCTATCTTCTTTCTCCAGACCTAACACACACTCAGAGTAAGACCATAATTGGGGCAGCCATAGAGGAGAGTACAATCAACATTACATTATTGCATATTTTAATAAAACTATGAGACAAGGGAGGTGGAGGGAATTAATTTCACTTAGCTCAGGAAGAAGGGAAGGGAGAAGGCCCCAAAAGAGGGCCTAGTGGAGAGATGACATTTGGATCAGGAGGCCCTGGAAGATTCCCCAGATGCAGGGGCAAGCTGGGAAGGGTGGCAGCTGAGACAAAGGCACAGAGCAGGGGAGGGCTGGCAGGTTCTAGCTACCTGGGCAGGTGATTCAATGCTGGTGCCTGGCACGGTGGGCATGCCATGGGGAAGAAGGGAAAGAGCCGGGGGGAACATGGCACAAAGGGCCTAAGACTCTCCGGGATCCACTGATAATGGGTCAAGGATAGCTGTGGTTACTTTGACATCTAGGAATCCAAAGACCCACAGGGTTTATGAAGTGAATCACCACCATCAATGGCAAAATGAACAACGCAATATATTAGTGACAAGTGTGGGGACAGGAAGATGGCAGAAGCACGGGGTCACAATTATCTACTGCTCCACGGTGGCCGCTAATCGTATCTTCCCCCAGCCCCGAGATCAGCACCTGGATCAAGAATGCCCCCGTAGGGCTTCCCTGGTGGCGCAGTGGCTGAGAGTCCACCTGCTGATGCAGGGGATGTGGGTTCGTGCCCCAGTCCGGGAACATCCCACATGGCGCGGAGCGGCTGGGCCCGTGAGCCATGGCCGCTGAGCCTGCGCGTCCGGAGCCTGTGCTCCGCAACGGGAGAGGCCACAACAGTGAGAGGCCCGCGTACCGCAAAAAAAAAAAAGAAAAAAAAAAAATGCCCCCGTAGATCGAGGCACTTATCCCAAGTCTAACCAAGTGCATCTAACTTCAACCCTTCAGATCATTTAAAAGCAAAGGCATAGACACATCACAGGTACAAAATCTATGGAATTATGTTCAGTTCAAAACTGCAGATACGCACTTCTGGTCCTACATTCTAAGCTTAAGAGTTCAAACAGAAATGAGACTTTAATTTTTGCTCAGGAAAATAAAAATAGGTTAATAGGGTCCAGTCAAGCTGCTAGAAGAGGTTTTTCTGTGCCAAGAGACAGGCACCGCGAGTTTCCCTAAACAGGTTATCATTTTAACATTGTAAAGCACTAGACTTATTTTTTAAATAGCAAAACTACAATTATCTCTGCACGTCCTGTATCGCCGTTCTGCAGTGCTCCCGTAACCATCCGACTGTCAGTGATATGGCTGGGATGAGCGTGTCTGTGCCACGCTAGACGGCCAGCCTTATCAAAGCCCAACTGCATTAATCCTTTTCCTTACATCAAAAATCAAATAACTTCCTGGAGAGAGGCTATACAGTCTCACCAAGAGCAGTTCCACTGGTAGACAGTTGAGTTGAGATTAACAGCACAATATGTTAGGAAATAAACAGATAAGCGTTTGCCTCCGCAGCTGCTGGTTGACACTCAGAGCTCAAGACTCCTTCAGAAAAATACAGGCAAGCGTCCAGAGTCGCACCCGTTCTCACCATCAGCCTTCACCACCCAGGAGAGAGCCCAGGAAGTTGGGCAAGAAACAACGCCCTCACCCACGATGCCATTTCCCATCAACAAAAGTTTTTACCCGCGTGGCATTTAAGCAAGAAGGAAATAATATTTCAAAACTGAAAAGAGAGAAGTGCAGTAAGGCAACGCCTGAACAGCTGCAGGAGGGGATGCCTCTCTGATAAAATAACCACCTTTCAAAGGGAGAAAACAATGGGATTTTCTGCCCACGGAGAGGAGCAGATTTAGAGGGAGGGGGCCTGCAGCCTCCTTATCTTGGGAGCAGCCCTTCTGCTCCCCTGGGGCTGGACGAGGTGACTAATTAGTGCCTCCTTGAAGCTGTAACCTTAGAAAGTCACTGGGGGACTTTCTATTTGCATGTCACCGAGTGACATCCTTCCAGAATCCTCCTTTTAGAACCCAACAATGGAGCATGTCTGCCAGCACAGGGGCTGCCAGGAGGACACAGGCCTGGCTTGAAAAGAATTCTGTCATACAGAGTGAAGTAAGTCAGAAAGAGAAAGACAAATACCATATGCTAACACATATATATATGGAATTTAAGGGAAAAAAATGTCATGAAGAACCTAGGGATAAGACAGGAATAAAGACACAGACCTACTGGAGAACGGACTTGAGGATATGGGGAGGGGGAAGGGTGAGCTGTGACAGGGCGAGAGAGAGGCATGGACATACATACACTAACAAACGTAAGGTAGATAGCTAGTGGGAAGCAGCCACATGGCACAGGGATATCGGCTCGGTGCTTTGTGACCGCCTGGAGGGGTGGGGTGCGGAGGGTGGGAGGGTGGGGAGGGTGGAAGGGAGGGAGGAGGGTGGGAGGGAGGGAGACGCAGGAGGGAGGAGATGTGGGAACATATGTGTATATATAACTGATTCACTTTGTTATAAAGCAGAAACTAACGCACCATTGTAAAGCAATTATACCCCAATAAAGATGTTAAAAAAAAAAAAAAAGAATTCTCTTCTTGGTGCCTCTTTTGTGCGGGGAGGAAAAGCCATTCATGACACAATTTTATGTTAAAGAAGGAAGCAACCAAGTCCCCTGTCCTCTGGTCTTTCTCCCTCAGCCCTGCACCCCTTCCCATCCCCGCCCACAATCAACTGCCTGATTTAAACACAGCCTCCGAGTCCCGACCTGCCCCCCCCCAAACCTGGCACATTGAGGGGAGACCTGTCACCTCTCATTTGTATCTTTCAAGCGGGAAAAGGCAAAACCAAGATTCTCTTACATCGTGACAGAACCATCACGTGAGCGGCACCTCTTCCGGGGGAAAGGCACAACCTCCAGGCTGACGGTGCTGAAAAATCAAATTCCTATTTTAGGTTCACGTGGCCTCGCCCACTGTGTGAGGCTGACAGGTGAGAACCACCAATGCTACATCAGGTGAGCATAGAGGATTTAAACACAGACACGTGACCCTCCAGGCTGAAGCCTCACGGTGGAAGATGCTGGAGCCCAGGCCTGTGGCTCCACGCCAGCCCAAGGGGAATTCAGTCCTGCTCACAAAGAAATCAGAAAGGCAGCCCCCTGGCCCCTCCCTTGCGCTGATTCAGCGAGGCTGGACGTGAGGACCGTCGTCTATCACTTAGGAAGAAGGAGCGCCCCTGTCAATGGGCTGCATTTAATACAGCGGAAGATGAGGGAATCGAAGGGCACTGGGAAATTAACACACAAGGGATGGTCCTTCAAGCCGGGCCCTACAAGTTTCCTCTAATTACAGGCATCTGCTCTGCCCGAGCAAACCTGCATCCCAGGTAAAGCACAGAAGACGTGGAGAGAGGTGGGAGAGGCTCAGATGAGAAGGCTCTCCCATCCCATACCCTAGTCTATCCTGTGAAACTCTGGAAAGTTCCAGAACCTCTGTGTGCTGGAATTCCAAAAAGTGGAGACAACCCCATTCTCATTCCAGGGGCTGCAACAAAAGTCTGTCGCTGTCATCATATTTAAAATCAAAGATCTTTAGAGAAGGCTATGCTTGTTGTATTTCAAATGCAAATATCCCAGGACGACCTACAAATACAGTTCAGGTTTATCAGGGTGGGGGACAGATCTTATGTCATAAAGACGCATCTGCAGTTTCTAGGACTAGAAATCCAGAGCATTTGTTAAGTGTTTAAACCCAAAATACCCCAGTGAAACACTCCCAGCAGTTGGGAGACACTCTCCCTTCCAGCAAAGGTGCCACTGCGCAGCCGGAAGGAAAGACACTTGAGGTTCAGGCGGTACCCCTGCCCCTCGTCATTTTCAAAGGATCCAAGACTTCAAAATGGATTTCAAAGGCTGCTGCAATTTTCGCAGCATGGTAGAAAATTGACGTTTACCAGCCATTAACCTTTCAAGCACGGAACAATTTTTTTTTTCTTGCATGGAAGTATATCTTACACTCCTCTGCAGATAAATCCTTAAGCTGTCCAGCTCCTTAAAAGTCACTGTGAAACCTCTCTGTTCTCAAGAAAATATAGTTCTATAATTTTACGGACTTTTGATCACAATTTTATCGCCTTCAGCCCTTTGCTGGTATTCTGTTTTTATCTTAAAATGTAAGAACTAGATAAGACAAGTGGTATAATCCCTTCTTTGCATCTGAGGGAAGGTGGGAAAGAGTAAGATAACTTGAGAAAAAAGCATCCGGCTTTAAACAGTGAGGAGCCTGCAGGATGGTGACAGCTATCTTTGGACACTCATTGCCTAATGACTCCATTAGCTCGTCACGCCCCAGCATTAAAGGTGATATGACATAATCCAATCATACCCAGCCCTATTAATAAATAACGGTTGTGAAATTATGTCCATGTGCGGCCTCCATTCCCCATGAGCCTACAAAGCTTTAAATAAGCCTCTCCATCATTTGTTTATTCAATTTTAAAAACATGCCTTTTGCCAAAAGGTCTCTGGCCTCACGTAAGAATGTAAAGGTCAAGAAGGGAAAACGTCCCCAAACAAAACCATAAAAAATATCAAATCAAGCTGCCGTCTAATGGAAAACTTACTGCTCCAAAGGCCAGCTCATCACCTCTCGGGGCAAGGAGGAGGAGAGTCTGGTCACCTAACAAGAGCAGTGACCACGATGCAGGCTGGCAGTGGCCTGCTGTCCACGGGCCAGACTCGGCTTCCCGCAGGTCACACGTCAGTCCTGCTGGACCCTCGAGACCAGCCTGGGCAGTGAACTGTCATTTCCTCCTGGGGAAGCAGTGCCGGCGGTCACATCAGACACGGCACGTGCCTAGTACCAACCACACAGCTGATGACGGGGGCGCCGGGTCTGCACCCCCCAGGCTATCAGACCCCCTGCCTCGGGGGTGCCCGGTCTCCGTGGGGGGAATCGGGGCCAAGGTGATGGACAGAACAGGGCAAGGGCAGGCCTCAGGAGGCAGGCTGCCCCACTTAAACAACTGTCCCCAAACCATCCAGCATCAGCGTCCCCTGCTTCGTAAAAGGGGGCTAATAATGCGCTCTCCTCAGAGGGTGGTGGTTGGCACCGGCAAGGTGCCTGGCGCAGAGGAAGCCTAGATCCACAGACTAGAAAACAGAACAACGGTCCTCCCAACTCCTCGGATGGGACCAGACGCAAGCATGGGACAGGGCGCCCGTGGGAGCCTGGTACTCACCACAGGGGCTGCATGACCCAGCTCACCCAGTTTACAGCGTCCATAACCCAATGCCATGCAAACAGCCTGACCATCAAGAGAAAGCAACGACACGGCTGATCCAGAACGTTCCAACCCGAGGGCCTTCCGCCTCTGCTCCGGCTGCCCTGGGTCACTCATGGGGAGATGTGTCGCATGCAGCCCGAGGGGCCAGCTGGAGCAGCGCCTGGGGCCTGAGAATCCTGGTGCCCAGTGGCAGTGGTCATGCAAAGGCCAGGCCCATTCCCATGCCGGTCGCCGGCCCTTGGGTTGCTTGCCCATCCCAACCCCAAAAGACAGGATGGCCACAGCCACTCCCTGCCAATTAAGACCTGGAGCCCCCTGGGATACCCAGGGCTCCCCATCAACACAGACCCAGCAGGCAGGGCGGCTTGCAACAGTCTGGTCCCAGGAATGCAGGAGGCTACCTGCAACGCAGCCGCAGATGGACAGGGACAGGGTCAGGGCCTTGGAACCTGAGCTGAGCAGCCGCCTTCCTGGGGAAAGCCCGCTCACCTCTGCTTTCCGGAGGGCTAAGGGGCCAGGCGGCAAAAACGCGGCTGCTCGAGACACGGAAAGGACAGTGGGAGCCAGAAATAATGCCTTTTTGCATTTGTAGAGTAAAGCAGTTCTGGGGAGAGAAGAGGCATATTCGATGAATGCTTTCCTTCCGGAGAGCACCCGCTCCTTCACGTGCATCTCCACAGTGGCAGGGAGCGTGCCTTTCCTTCTGCAGCAGCAGTGGTTCAACGACACACTCCCAAATGCAGACCTTCAGGTTAACAAGATATTTACAGTGTATCTATGTGATACTATCTGAGCTATAATCCTTGCTAAAATTCCATTTGACCGGGAAGGATAATGGGAGGAAAGCAAATGTTCACATACATTTGAATTCCAATGAAACTGTTCCGTGTCAGGCTCTATAATACGAGATCCTACATTTCTGTACTGACGTGCCCCGTTTACTGTTCTGGGGAGATGGAAACCACAGCATCCTTCCCACCGCCCACCTGAGCAGCACTTTAGGATGTTGGTTACCTCCTGGCAGAGCCCCTCATGGAAAACACACTTTCTCATGAGGGATGCTGAGCGCTGGAATTCTGAAGGTAAACGTCCTCTAGACCTGAAGCCTTCAGGCTTTAAGGAACATCAGCTTCCCTGGCAGTTGGATTAAATAGGCAGAGTCCTAGGGCACAGACCCAGGATTTCTAGTTCAGTGTGTGTGTGAGTTTCCTGGGGCTGCTGTAACAAGTGACCACAGCCTTAAAAAAAAAAAAAAAAGTATTCTCTTGAAGTTCTAGAGCCCATAAGTCTGAAATCCAAGTTGGCAGGGCTGCACTCCCTCCACAGGCTCCAGGGGAGCGTCCTTCCCACCTCTTGCAGCTCCTGGTCCCCCGCGTGTCCTTGGCTTGTGGCCTCATCACTCCAGGCTCTACTTCCATCGTCACACAGCTTCTCCCCTGTGTGTGTGTGTCTCCTCTTCTGTCACTTATAAAGACACTTGTCACTGGATGTAGGGCCCTGGATAATCCCGGGTGATCTCAAGATCCTTAGCTTAGTTGAACCCGCAAAGACCGTTTCTCCAAACACGGTCACAGTCACAGGTTCTGGGTTGATGTATCTTTTGGGGCCACCGTTGTCAACCACGAATTGGCCCTTGCCATGGGCACTTGCCATCCACCTCTACAAGGATTAAATCACATGTTGCTGTGGCTGCTGACCTTCGACACCCCCTGAAAGGAGCTCAGGGTGGAGAGCAGAGATGAGGGACTCTGTGCTCTGGAAAAAACTGGCAAAACAGGTCTTCAGATAGTTAGATATTTCCAGGAGCCAATTTTATGAGCCCACTTCTTGTATCTCCTCGTATCTAGAAAAGCACTAAAATCCTTCATGGTGACGTCTGCTCCTTGTGACTAGCAGAAACCTTCTGCAAAAAGGTATGTGTTTGTTTGCATGTACTCCCCCTTCACCAAAATCACATCTATACTGACCTTCCCCCCAACCTCTTTGGAGCGATTTCTCAGAGCTCTCTGAGATGCTGTCTCCCAGGCTACAGTCCTCATTTTGCCCCCAGTACAACTTAACTCACGACTCTCACACTGCATTTTTTTTAAGTCGACACCATCCAACCCACTACAGTTGGTGTGGGAGGGGACCCAGGAGCCTGCCGGGTTTAACAGTTTAACCCCCAGGCAGGCAGTTCCTGGACCACACTTGGACATCCTGCCCCTCTTCAGATAAGGAAACCAAGGCCTAGAGAAGGGAGGGCTGCCCCCATTCAGCTCCTCTCCCAGGAGAACTCCCCACCCTCACTCCTCCCCTGCCCCGCTGGACGCAGAAGACTGGGGCGGGAAGCTTAGCACACGTGCACACCGAGGGTCCCTCTCGGCTCTCCAGGCAGATCAACATCGAAGGTGTTCAAACACATTTGGGCAGCAAAACCAAGCAAAACGAAACTCTAACATTTCTCCAAGTCAGACGCACACGCACGGGTGCGCACTCCCGAAGGGGGCCAGTCTGGAAGGCGAGCCGTCCTCTCTACCTGGCTCAAGGATAAGGAGAGCAAGGCCCCCTTCTTGGACAGACATGGGGTCTGCACCCCGACCCCGGGGCTGGAACTGAATTAAACTGTATTCTAAACGGAAAGCACACCTGTTCCAGGCCAGGAAGGCCTGCAGCTTCTCCCGGGGCCTCTCCCTGTGCAGGTAAGCTCCCACCCCCAGGAGGCCCGTCCTCCTACCTGACAGGCAGCGGGAGGCACTCCCCTGCCCTGCAGACATTTATCTGTCGCTGAAGGCCTCCCTTAATCCTTCCTAAATCTCCACAGGAGGCAAGAAAACACAGTGAAGCTGAACAAGGCGCAGTTAAAGCAGCCGGATTGGAAGCTGCTTCAGACGGGTTTTGTGGCCACCGTCACCTTTCAGAGTCTCCAGAGTGGCAAATCCCCGTCTCAGGACCCAAGAGGAAGCTGCCAACCAGGGTCCTAACTAGAGACGCCGTAGGCGGGAGCTCCTAGAGTGAGGCAGGATGGGATGAGGGCCACGGGGGGCAGGGCTCAGGGCTGCAGCTTTGGATGCAAACAGGTCTCCCTAACCCGTCTCCCACTGGGTTACTGAATCGCCCTGGGCCTCACTTTCCTCTCCGTGAAGCGGGGGTGCCCGCATGAACCGCTGAGGGTCCACAGGAGCCGAGTGAAGAACACAGCACAATGCCCGAGACACAGCAGGTCCTCAGCATGCGGCGGCCTGCCGGAGGCCCCAAGGACACCCACGTCCAAATCCCCGAACCTGCGAGTACGTCACCTTCGTGGCAAAAGGGCCTCTGCAGATGTGCTCAAGTCCAGGACCTGAGATGGGAGGTGATGCTGGACTATCTGGGGGTGGGGGGCCCAGGGTCCTCACGGGGTCCTTATGAGCAGAAGAGGCAGTCAGGGAAGGTGATGTGACCGTGGGGAGCTGCACCGGTGCTGGTGTGAAGGTAGAGGAAGGGGCCGCGAGAAAAGGACAGCAGTGGGGCCTCGAGAAGCTGCAAAGGCAGGAAACGGATTCTCCCCGGAGCTTCCAGAAGGATCCAGCCTGCCCACACCTGGATGTTAGCCCAGGGGGACCCATGTTGGATGGAGTCTGATGTCCAGAAGAACAAGCTGATAAAATCGGTGTCTTTTAAGCTGCTACATTTATGGGTCACTTGCACCGCACCAAGAAACGCATACAGTCCTCAATGTAAGCAGATCCCTCCCTGGAAAAGGCAGTGTGGGAGCGGAAAGTCTTACAGCCCGCACAGGCCAGGTGGGCTGGGGGCGTGGCCTCTGACTGCCCTGAGCCCACAGGTGTCTTGAAGGCATTAAACGTGAGTACATATTAGCATATAATAAGTCCTCAAAAAACACCACGTGCCCCTGATGCAGGCTGGAAGGGAAAGGGCCTTCGGTAGCAAACACTAGTCCAAGATAATTAAGTAGGTTTTTGTTCAGTTTTGTTCTCTTTTGTTTAAGGAAAGGAGTGGAGGTGGGGAGAGGTGGCTGAGACAGTACCAGAGGCCACCAGGAGAGGGCAGCCTAGAGCCTGGGCAAAAAGTCACCAAAATTCTTAGTTTTTAAGCAAAAAGGGAGCGCTTTTACCAGCCTGTCTTACAACATAGCACAGCCCTCTCTGAAGAGTACAAGAAAAACAATGAGGTTTTGCCATGAGGTTTTACAAGAGCACACTGGGGAGGACTTTACCACCCTTGACGGAAAGACAGTCACGCAGCTTACAGTTTTTTGTATAGTGGAATTCACTTGGAGTAAGAATTTTTTTTAAATAAATGTTATTTATTTTATTTATCTTTGGCTGCACTGGGTCTCCGTTGCTGTGCGCGGGCTTTTCTCTAGTTGCATCGAGCGGGGGCTACTCTTTGTTGTGGTGCGCGAGCTTCTCATTGCAGTGGCGTCTCTTGTTGCAGAGCATGGGCTGTAGGCGCACGGGCTCAGTAGTTGTGGCTCACGGGCTCTAGAGCGCGGGCTTCAGTAGTTGTGGCACACGGGCTTAGTTGCTCCGTGGCATGTGGGATATTCCTGGACCAGGGCTCGAATCCATGTCCCCTGCATTGGCAGGTGGATTCCTAACCACTGCACCACCAGGGAAGCCCCACTGGAGTAAGAATTGCTCCTTCAAAGAGTCAGAATAACAGGAACATTCTTTGAAAAAATGAGTGCTGGCTTCCTCACTCGCTCTCAGTTTGTGGTTAGTTCTGGCATCCACATAACCATGCTCCAAAGAAAAAGAAAGAAGGACACAAGGAAGGAAGGAGGGAAGGACCTAGAATCGGAGGCCCCTGCAAACACTGAGGACCCCAGAACCAGGCAGAAAGGACCACCTGCAGATGGAGGGCCCTCTCTCCCGCACAGCCCCCGCATACCACAGAGGTGGTGACAGGAAGCCCAGCCTGGTCAGGTGGGCGGCCTCCTTCAGACCAGGGTTGTCAGCTTTTCTCAGGAGCCTCATCGAGGTCCCCCAGGCTCTGAGCCGCAGCGGGAGTGGTTTATGACACTGTCCCGAGCCTCAGCCCTGCCCCCATCAAGTGTGTGCCAGGACGGCTGGCTCCTGTAGGCTTTCTCTGCTGTGTCCCCAACGTGGGCAGAGTCTGAGAGCTGAGTGAGAGTGTGGTTCTGGGACTGTCTGCCACATGCCCGGAATCGCACATTCCTGCTGTCATCGCAGAATCCTGCTCTTCTAAAACCAAGGCCAGTTTTGCCAACCCAAGGTGTCCACCAAGTTTGGACCCACTTCAGATGGGCCCTTCCACATCAGCAACTGCAGTCAAGCACTTCTGGATAAACTGGGCCTCTGTTTGTTCCAAACGTTCAAGGTGAGAAACAATTAGCACGTCTGAATGCCTGATAATTGCCGGTTTTATGACGGTGCCCCTGAACATCTGGGGTGTCTCTTGTCCGCTCAAGTGCTCTAGAAACCGTCTCCGTTCACATTACAGGGGAGATGTAAATAAGCTAAGAGCGTGGGTCTGAACATGAGGGAAAACAGAGCGAACTGCATGCATTTAGGCCAATCTCTCAACCTCCTCAATCTTCAGTTTCTGATCCATACAATGGGAATAATTTTACCTCCCCAGAAAGGCTTTTGGGAGGATTACACGGGACGTGTGCCGAGGCTGGCACAGACCCGGCTGGGACGCAATGTTATAAGTATATAAAGTTTCACATTCCCTCATCCTAAGTCTCCATTAAAATACGTATTTCTGAAATGCAAAAATCTTAATCTTCAAACTGCAGTGTGGATGAGTCCGTCATCCTCACGTCTAACTGGTGTGTGTGCCTCTGAGATGAGGATTTTTATTGCATGACAGTTGACTAGAGAGGGCACAGGGGGTAGAGGGTGCTGGGGGGCGCTCCTGATCCATGGCCTTAGGGACCCAGTGAGGAAGGCCAGGCACTAGCGCCTCCCTCCAGGCTGCAGGGGGAGCAACAGAAGCGGTGGCCGGGCCCGCACGCGGTGTGGTGGCCGAGGGCAGGGGCTGCAGTCCTTGGCCTCCTTTTGGTTTTAAACACGGCTGTCAGGGCCCTCCATCGGCGTGAGCTTTGGCGCGTGGGCAGCGCATAAAGCAGGCTTTTTGTGCTTTATCACTGTGCTGTTCTTACCTCTTATCTGATAGAAGCCACTTTCTAAGTATATAAACTCTTTCTAAACCTCTTAACTCCGCGACCAGGCAAAATTATAGCAGGGAAAGGCTGCTGAGAAACCCAAAACAGCACTGGTCCCTGAAAAGGCAAGGCTGGCCCCAAAGACAGCCAGAGGGGTACCATGGTCTCCACCACTACCACGGGCTCCGGGTGGTCCTTTTCAGGGGACACCTGAGGCACCACCAATAGAAGGCAGTGAGGTCTGGGTGCTCAAAGGAGCCTCCTTTGGCTTCAAGAGCAAGGAAAGTTCTGGCTTAGAGCCAGTGGAAGCCACCCGCTGGGGCTCAGTCCTGCTTCACCTCCACTCACCTCCATGTCTTGGTTAAGACCAGGATTCCCAGTGCATAATCTCCTGGCTTCCCGGAAGAGGGCGGCTAAGACGGCCAGCAGAGAGTTCACATTCTGGGGTGGGGGGATGAGATAGACAGCCCTGACTTAATATATGTAATGATTCAGTCATGTCCTGGCCAAAGAGAGAGTCTGAAGTGGTGACTATTCATTTCCTCTGTTCAACAAATATGTACCGAGTGCCCAGACATGCTCTCTGCAACCTAGTGTGCTGGACGTGGATACTAATTTACAAAGGAGCAGAAGGCCGCTAGGGCAAGAGTTAAGGCCAAGGCCCAAGAAACAAAGGATGGATAGAGGCTCAGGGCAGAGCATGAAACATGCTCTGAGCCTCCAGAGGGAAAGACAGGCACCTGCTAGCATGCACAGCTCTTGCTTTCCCAAAGGTAGGGATTGCATTAGGCTGCACGTCACAAGAAACTCGACTGTGGTGTTTTATCCTTATTTTTCTCATCTCTCAGGGGACAGTGAAAGTCTGCAGTTTTTCAAGGTTGCCACCTGAGATCCAGTTCCCACGCCACCATCCTCACAGTCACAAGATGGCTGCTCTGCCCCGGACATCACATCCATATTCCAGGCAGGAGAAAAAGGTAAGGGCAAAAGAAAGAAGGCATGGCCAGCTGAGTCTGTTACTCTTTACCATGAAAAAAACAGCTTTCCCACAAGTCTCATCTAACAGAAAAGCCTAGTCAGATCCCATTGACCAGAAAAGGGCCATATTGCCACCTTGGTGTAAAAGTCTACCAGAGGTGTGAGTATATTAAACAGGGCTCAGTGTGAGCCAACCAGATCAGGACAGAAGAGGTTTCATTAGTAAGGAGGAGGTTCTGGTAGTAAGGAAGAGGGACAGAATGGATACTGGACAGGCAACCTGCAGTGTCCAGTGGTTCATAGCACACATGGTGGCTTTGTCGTGCGTGCCATTTATTTGAACATTCCGAGCAGCTCCCGCTTATCTGTGAGTTGACGGAGGGGACTCAGAAACACCACAGTGTCAGCGTTTTCTGGCTCATTCATGACTTCATTTGACAACACTGGTTGCACACCCACGGCCCCACAAGGCAGGCATGACACTGGGTGATAGGTGTGCAGTCAGACTTGCTCAGCGTCTGGTCCATGCCTCTAGCGACACCTTCCACCCTGGCAAGAGTGTTACCTGTCTTCACAGAGGAGGGTAAAGAGGCTATTCTCAACATACTTGTAAAGACAAGATAGCGGTACTTCTGGCCACAGTCATTACACTGTGGCGATTTCTTAGATGCCGATTCCAGACCCCTGCATGCATTTGGTCTCTCCTCAACCATCCCTCCCTCTGTGTGACTTGATACACAAATGAGCCATTCGTTCTACAAGGCATTGCCTGTTACTCTGCTTTGGGTAGGGTGCTGGAAGCTGGGGAAACCTTTATGTGGCAGACACTGATGCTTGTCTCCTCGGTACCCATTCCTCCCTTCTTCCTTCCTAAGACCCCCAACTCTGCTCCAAGTAGCAATTTACTCATCTACCAGGTGATGGATCATAACAGGTCTAAGTCAGACTTTGCAATTCTCTGCCTCCCAGCCTCCCCACCTGTCTCCACTGGGAGTGGAATGTGACCTAGTCCTTGCCAGTGAGAACTTCAGCAAGGGTTCTGAGAAAGTGTTTGCTTTTCTGATACAGGGAAGAGATGCAGATGGTGCTGCTACTTCTCCCTCCTGTTTTCTAGCTTGCTGTGAACTCAAATGCAATGCCTGGAGCCACAGCAGCCAGTTTACGATGATCAGGCAATACACTGACAAACTAAAGATGGTAGAATGATAAGAAAAAAGATTAGGCGTGAGATGGTGCCACTGACCTGATCAGCCCTTGACTACCTGCCTCTTCACGGTTATGTGAGAAAAATTAAACCCCATTCATTTAAGATTCTGTTAATTGGGTTTTATCCTGTTGGCCCAGGACATTCTAAATGTTAAACCAGAGTGACGGGGCTGCTGCCCTCATGAACCTTACAGTTCAAGTAAGAAAGATGATTGACCAGATAATATAAATTCTCCAATGAGAAAGCAAAGTGTGGTCAAGGGCACAAGATGGTCATAAACTCACTGGGATATGGGAGAGGGAAGGCTTTTCTGAGGCAGTCTCAGTAAATGAAGTCATCAGAAACAAAGCACCTCTTTCTGTATTATCTGAACTCGAGGGGCAATGTCCAGACCCCACTTCCCCTGCCCTGGCAGACAACATTTTCACACACATCACCCTCTTCTCCAGGAGCGAGGACAGATACGACCCATCCGTGCTGGTTTCCCACAAAACCGCCCCTCAATCTCCCATCCTTGTGGGGTTTTACCTTGAAGCTGGTCTGGGTTTTCGCAGAACTCTGCCCGCCATGAGAGAGCGATGCAGGTCAGTGCATCAGCTACGGCCGGGCTGGCCGTTAATTATTAACAAAGCCGAGAAAAAGACACCAGCTTAGCCACTACCCAATGCTAAACTATGGTGTAGAGAACGCTCTGTTGTCACGGAAGGAAAAGGGCTCAACCATCCTATTTTAGATATTACCATGCACCAGTGATCATGGCCATCAGTGAATGATCCTGGAAACAAACCACGTTGTAAGAGTGTGTGCAGTTACATTCGAGTGCTCGCCAGGAGGAGCACAGACAGGCAACACAACGTGGAGGGGATCTAGGAACTACAGATCAGCTAAACAAACACTCCAGACGGCATACGTAGCGGTTCTGCCCGCCATTCAAAAGGATCCCAATACCATAGTATCTGCTACCCTACTGGGGAAAACTGTTTGAAGCCTAATTAGCGTGAAATTTTTTGAATGCAAATGCTTTTTCATTTAGACATAAAACAAAATGCCACAACATTTCTTCCATCCATTTATCATAAACAAGTTAATTACTGTGTAACAAATCTCTCCTTCTGGAGCCTGGATGTTTGGGGCTGCCGGTGAGCTTACTCCGGCAAAGAGAAGGAACCGCAAAGCGGTCATTAACGGCTTATGGCGCATTTAGAATAAAACGGGGACTCTGTGAAGCTTTGCTTGTCAAATTAAGGTTAAGCTCTCTCCGCTGGCATAACTCAATTGTAAGTAGTCATTATCTATTTAACTTGATTCCTACCAGGATAACAGAAATATTGGGCCACTTACTTATTTTCGACACATGCATCTTCACTGTGGTCCTGTCGTTTGCAAAGTTTTCTACATAAACAAAGGTTTTTATCTGCCGTGGCTTGAGTGTATGCAGTGGTAGCTTTTGCCTCCATATGTGTAAAATTATTTCTAAGATAAAACCTCTCTGTCCCTGAGAACACAGAGGGAGTGGCACACGCAGGTGAGGGAGATACTCTGTGATTTCCCCCTCAACCAGGTTTGGGTTGGGCCTCATCGCGGGTATAAGTAAGTGCCGAGAATATGAGTCTTGCATCCACACAGTCCGTGAGCTGGTCCAAGTTCACGTACGATGATGGACTCCTGGGGCACACGGGGCAGGCCAGCATCCAGCCAGTGACCAAGGCTTCCCCATCACATGGGCTAGGAGCAGAGGGCAGGTCAGCCTGGACCCGCACAGTGCACCAGGAGAGAGAGGAGATGCTAGTCGGAAATCTTACATTTTATTAAGAAAAGTAAGAGAATCATCTGTCATTCTCTTCCATAGTAGGTAGCACCTGTTGTTACAAAAATAGAGGTACTTTTTCTTAAATTCCTGAGTAAAATTGATATGCCAAGATCTTAAGCTTAGCTGCATACTGGGGAGGTGGCAAGGATGCCAGCCTCAGGACACACAAACAGCAGGACTGCAGTAAGCCGCCCCTGATTTGCACTGAGAGTGAGAGAGTCTTCCGGGCCTTCTCTGTGCACACACAGGGATTCTCATAAACCCACAGATCCTGAAAGGCGGTCTAAAATGACACACACTGTGCAATTAACAAAGCATCTCTTGAAAACTCTTACCATAGATGCTCACTCCCACAGCATACCCAGCCCGCTTCTAGGCCAACTGCCAAGAGGTTGGGTTTTTTTGTTGTTGTTTTTTGTTTTTTGATAATCAATGAAAGAGTCAATAGTATCACACCCCTATATTAATAGTCAACTCAGATGACAACAAATAAGTTAGAAAAGCTGGACTCGGTGCAAAGTAAGATCCTGATTAACATAACCAGGCACACACAGTAGGTCAACGAGCTGTCTCCACAGACAGGATGTGAAGAATCAACCAACTCTGTGAGCGTTCCCCCGCACACGAAGGATCTGCTGTCGGTGCTCGTGGCGGGGACGCTGTATTCCCTAAAACAGAAAACTGGGCAGGAAGTCAGCAGCCTGAGCATGATTTTGCCCTGAATATTGAAACTTAGCTCTGATGCTTCCACTAAAGTTTGTTCCCTCCATCACTTTGGAATCGGCTAAACACAGCCGCTTCTGGGAAGCCGATGCGGGGAGGGAAGGCACGCGCCGAGGTGTTTGTGGTGCCACTTTGAAACCTCAAGGAAGGAAGAACTGATTTATTTCCCCTCCCATGCAAATACAAAGGTTAGTTAGTTTGTCTTGAGAGGGAAACAGGTCGATATGCAGAATGATCAATTGTCATTTGAGTTCTGAAGCTGCCTCTGACTTCCCCATCACAAATGTGGATATCGTCCTGCAGTTACAATAAAGCTAACCGGCAGCTCCCTCCTGCACGTGTGTTTCCGTGCTGTCAGTGGGACAGTAATGAAAACTCATGGCACATTTGCGAACAGAACGTCTGTGGGCTTATTTACTGCATCCCCAACAACATCGTCTGCTTTATCATGCATTTCAAAGCAGGGATAATTTAAGAATCCAGAATTTCATACACAGAAATACTTGGTAAGAAGGTCTCTCTCTCTCTGCACATTATTTGGGTGACGCTACATCCGAATTCCAGTTTGTTGCCCAGGAAATGATTCACCTCACTCAAAAATGACAGGGATTCTGAACCATTCACCTGTGATGCAAAAGGCCATTTAGGTGGACCGAGCTGCACCTCCACTGACCTCTCCACCATTTTTTTTTTTTTTTTTGCAAAGAGCCTGGCTCAAAGCCAGCCGAGCCTCTTTTTCTGTGGGTGGTAATGTTTCCCTAATCCAGAGCATGGTATGCCATTTCATTTACATGTCTGCCTTACCTTTGAGGACCTTCTCTCCTTCCAGAATATTTTGGGAGATTAATGCCGTGTAATCTTCTTCAGAGAATCCAGCTTTGCAGGTCTCCCTGGCTGTAAGATCTCCATTGTGGGCCTGAGAACAAAAACAAGAGAGGTCAGAAAAAACACAGGTTCACGGAAATTGCATCCAACCCACGTTTAGTCGGGCCTCCTGCATGCAAGGTCTCCAGCTATGACAAGCCTTGGTCCACCAGAGCCCCCTCCCAGACATAACCTGGGGTCTGCCCCTGTGGTCTCCACGTTGGCCGGGGACAGGGGGCATGCAGCAGGGAGGGAGGGCCGGCGGATGGCGAGGCTGAGGGCCTGTCAGGGCCTCACCCACACGTGGCAGAAGGGAAGGTCTGAGGACTGTCCAGCAGCAGAGCCAGGAGTTAGCAAATGCAGACACAGAGGAGGGGCAGCCAAGGGAGCAGGCTCCTGCCAGGGCCGTGTCACCCTCCCACCCCAGTGCTCAGGCCTGGGCCGAGGTGGGCCAGCAGGCCTTCTCCTCCCTGTGGTGGCCAGGAGGAAGGAGAGGGGCAGGGCAGGAAAGGAGATTCTCCAAGACTCAGCTCCACCTCGGAGCTTGGCTCTCGGGAAGGCTGCAGGGAGGCGGCCGAGGCTTCCACCCACCCTCCACTTCTTGGACGCTTGTCCACTTTTGGAGCCCTCATCTCCAGCCTAACCAGGCCAGAGCTTCCCTAACTGACCAAAGAAGGTGGGTGTCCTCCTGTCCTGTCCCCCGGCGCACCCTGGGCTATCCTGCCCAGTGGGAGGTCTAGAACCCTGATCGCTGGGAGGGCAGGGAAGTGTGGAGGTGAGCGAAGAGCCCCTCCCAGGCTTCGGGGAGTGGCAGCTAGGTCAGCTGCGTAGGGATGGGGAACGGAGGGAGAGGCTGCATGTGCGACGGGAAGCCAGCCCCGCGTCAGAAGAAGGAACGCCACAGCTCCCGGCCCCGCGGCGAGCGCAGGAGCAGGGGCGCAGCCCAAACCCCGCAGTCGCGCCGTCGCGGGGCCACCAAGCGGAACGCACCTCCCCGCCTCCTCCAGGCCTGCGCGCCGCCGCCCGCCCGTCCTCGGCTCCGGAGGCTGCCCCAGCCCGCAGCTCCCGGGACCCTCACGCCGGCCTGGACGCGGCGCCCCCATCAAAAAGCACCAAGGGGAGGCAGGGCAGGGCGGAGGGTCACTCCTCGGGTAAAGCTCCACACCGCGGCTCCGTGCCTCGGGAACGAAGCTCCAAATAGGACCGAAGCCCGGGGATACCTAACTCGCCCAGGAAAGTTTCCACCCGCCCGGGCGTGGGTCGAGCGCACCCAAGCGCCCCGAGCCGCAGAGCGGGCCTCCGGCCGCGGGCACTTGTTTATTTCCGAGGTTACAACAGCGAGGCCCTGGAGGAGCAGCGAGGCCGATCGGCCACGAGAGGGGGTTCCTGCAACTCTCGCGGCCCCGCTGCCTTACCCTAGGGGCGCCCCCCGGCGCAGCCTGCACGCTGCCCTCGGGACCTGCACCCTGCAGGCGCAGCGCAGGGCTGGGGACAGAGCTCGCGGGGCTCCGCAGGAAGAAGGCGGGCGCCCGGACCGCGCTCCCGGGTGCACCTCACCCTGCTCCTGCCTGGCGCCTGGCTCTCCGGCCCCGCTCCGAGACGCGAGGGCCCCGCCGAACACTGGCTGCAGCAGGCGCCGCGGGAAGTCCGCGCCGAAAATGCCCCTCGGTCCACATTCGCCGCCCACCAGCAGCGGCGGCTCCTGCCAGCACCCAGAGAACGAGGACGGAGGCGGCGCCGCGCCGGGAGCACCGGCCCCCAGCAGGGGCGGCCAGACCGGGTGTCCCCAACACCCTGATTTCCGGCCGGCCGCCGCCAGCTCCCCTCGTCCTCAGCCCTAGCCCGGGCTGGGCTCGCCAACTCCGGAGGAGCGCGGCGAGCGGGCGACGGAGGGCTCGCCGGCTCCGCCAGCGGGCAGCCTGCCCCAGCGCGGGAGAGCCAAGCTCCGGGGCAGCGGCCGCGGACCTGGGGTGGCTGAGGGATGCTCGGCGGGTCCGCTTCGGGCAGAGCTCCCCGCGTCCCGCACTCCGCAACGCACCGCCGCTCCCCGCTGACCCGGCGGCTCCTCGCTCCTGCCGACCGCAGGCGGCTCCGCGGAGCGCGGGAGCCGGCTGGATGCAGCGGTGCGCGCGCCGGGGACGCCCGGCGCGGGCCGGGGAAGCCCGGGAAAGCCCCGCCGGGCGAGTGCGCGCCCCGCCAGCTCCGGGGGCGGCCCCGCGCTGCCTGGGCTGCCGAGCGGCCCGGACGCGAGGCGCAACTTACCCGGAGCGCGCCGGAGAGCGAGAGCAGCACGAGGAGCACGCCGGAGCCCACGGTCATCTTCCCCGCCGCGCCGCGCCCCGGCGCCCGCCCGATGCCTGGCGCCCGGAGCCCGTTCCCCGCCGCCGCCCCGATCGCGCCGCTCCGATCGCTGCCGCCGCCGCTCAAGCGGGCCCAGCGCCTCCAGCCAGGCTGCGCCGCCGCGACTGCCGCCCGGCTCCGGGAGCGAGGCCAAGTCCGGCCGGCGGCGGGCTCCCTCGGGCGGGTGCGTCCGCCGGCCTCTCAGCCGCCCGCGCCTCTGTTCCGCGCGTTCGGAACTGCAGGTGAAGCCGCGCGGCGGCCCCGCCGAGGCCCCGCCCCGCCGCCCGGCCCCTGCGCTCGCTCGGCCTGACGCGGGCCTTAAAGGCGCCGCGCCCTCCGCGCTGCACCCGCGCACCCCGCGTCCCCGCCCAGCCGCCGCGCCCCACCTTACCACTCGGCCCGGACAGGGCATCTAGAACCCGGGTCAGCCGAAGGGGCCGAGGACACAAAGTCTACCGGGGAAAAAGGGGCGGGGGGAGCTGTGAGGTCTGAACAAGGGATGGTGGTCCCAGATCCCAAACTATGGGTAAGCCTTCGGGATGGGGAGACCCAGATGCCTTAGTCCAGCTCCCTGCCTGGGCCCACAGTGGGGGTAGGCACCCCCATCCGTCCTGTATGCTTCAGGTGTCTTCCCACTAACTCTCCTGACCCAGGCCCACCTCCTGGCCTTGCACATCTTTGGGGCTCCCAGGAATTAGCCCTGAGAGACCAGCCCATTAGGAAAGCGGAAAGCGCAGAGAGAGGGCCTGCAGGCTGCATCGACACCCAGGGTGAGGGAAAGCTCCAGGTCTGGGCCCTGGCCGTGGTGGACCCTTAAGGACCAAGGAAGGGGCTAATTCCTGTTTGTGCATCAAAATACACTGTTAGGCCTGAGAAGCCAAGGAAGAATTTAGAGGCCCCAAGAAGAAAAGGCAGAAACTCCCCCGCAGAAGAGCGGTCAGGAGCTCTAGCCGGACAGGCCAGGCGGTGCCTGCTTGGGTGATTTCTGAACTGGGGGAACACTTCTTTAAGGGCTCATCAAGTGAAAAATATGGACAGCTTGGAAAGTGAGTAAATGTTTCTGCACGTTCCCTTTTGGCTTGAAGATTTTAAGAAAAGTGGTTTTGTTTGCTCAGATATTTCAAATTTTCTTTGTCTTGGTTTGGAGACCTCTGTGTCCAGAATACATTAGTTCTGGTTTAAGAAATATGCTGCAAAGGAGGGGGAAGAAGATTGACTGAACTGTTGAGCTCCAAGGTCAGGGCCAACTTGGGCAGGAGAGCAGGAGAGCTGTAGCACAGCCCTGCCTCCCCTGGAACCCTTGCACCTGGGCTGGGGGGCCTGCTGGTTAGCGTGCTGCCTTGGACTGAAGGAAGTCAGGGTCTAGACAACTGCAGAGGGGCAAGGCAAGTGTGTATCTGAGAGCAAGAGACTTGTGGCTTCTCACCCAGTAACTGTGCGACGGTTAAAGGGGACACTGCATCAGTAACGGCCTGCCACACCTGGCCAGAGCCCCATCGGTTCCCAGCCTGGCGGGGTAGGGCCAGGGTGCCCCTGTACGTGGCTGAGTGTGCCTGGCTCACCTTTACGCTCAGACTTCAGCACAGATCCTTTGTCACCAGTGACGTTTCATGGACAGACCCACCCAAGACCCACGCTGGGAGAAGTTCCACTCCTCAGCGCTGTGCTCACACCTCTCAAAGACCTCTCCAATTCCCCCCTTACTCAGGGTACTTCAGCACAGCAGGGAGCTGACAGAGGCCAGCCACGGTCCTTGCAATAGTTCTGAAATGTCCATCACGGGGACCTGCCTTTGTCTCAGAAGGTCCGAGTATGATGCAGATTTTGCTCTCGGGAGAGACTTCCAGAACCCAGCACTTGCTTGCTGTACTTCCTGAAACTGCTCCGTGCAAACACGTGTGACAACTTAAATTACAAAGACAGTGGTGTTGGGTTGGGGGGTCCTGAGGCCCAAACACTGGGGGGAAACCCCTCCCCCTCGCCCCCCCCCCCACCGTCTCCTGCCGCTGAGTGTCTCAGAGTCTTGAGTCCGCTGAAGTGCGTGATGACTTGCAGACCTGGAAGGCCCATCCTGACTCTAATCAGCCTTGGGGGAGGAGCACGTGGGGGAGCTTTGTTTGAATTAACTCCTAGGGCCGTCCTGACTCCAGAGTGGGGTCTGCTGTCATACCCATTGCTCCCCTGGGCAGGGGAGGGGGAGGTGTGGGGAGGCCAGGCGGAGGCTGCAGGACCAGTGTTCTCACCCCGGCCCTGCACCCCTGGCCTGGGGAGCATTTTTCTTCCCCAAACTCATTTGCTGGAGGAGACGTCGTACACAATATATTGAATATGATGTCTTATGGGAACTCACATGTTTAGGAATATGGTTTCAGAAACACTGCAGTAACTGATGCAAGTCCAGTAGAGAGCATTGGTTTATCAGGCTTGCTGTGAATGAAGCAGAGGGCGCACTGAGAGGAAGGAAAAGACCGTCTGAAATACAGGGCAGTGGCTTCCAGAGGACGGTCCCCAGAGCAGCAGCACAGACTCCCCTCAGGGACTTGTTGAACTTGCGGACCCTCAGGCCACACGCCAGGCCTCCTGAATGGGAGTCTGCATGGGAACCCACCCTCCCTCCAGCCCACCTCTGTCCTCACGTGATCTGCTTCAGAATCCTAGCGGGGGCTTGTGAAAAATGCAGACTCCTGGGCTCCACCTGACACCCACTGACTTGGAGCTTTGGGGAATGGGGCCCAGGACCTGGCCTTTTAACAGCCTCTTAGGTTGGTGTTCACGCACCACTGGCCTACCCAAAGGCCATAGGCGGCTTCTGGGAGCATCTATAAATGCTACCTCCTGGGCCGCACCCTGGACCTACTAAATCTGGGTGTTTCAGGGCGGAGCTGGGGTTGGAGACACAGCTGCCGTGAGGGAGGGCTCCAGCCGCCCGGCTCTGCCCAGTGCCAGCAGGCTAAGCCCACCTGGCGAGGAGCTATCCTCTCAGGCTGCTGGGTAGAACCCCCAGAGAAGAGCGTGTTTCTGTTTCTAAGAGAGAGTAGGAAAATTCCACGGGGAGGGTAGCCTGTGAGTGACGGTCTCCTGTTGACTGATGGCCCTGCAGGTGTTTGCTAAGACTCCTTGTTGAGGTTGCTGGTGGGAAGGGCTTCAGCTTTGGAAGCAAACGAATGCTTGCATCAGGGCTACTTTTCCCTGCCTTGTCCTCTGACGTTCATTTGTTTCTCCTCCATTTATCATTATTTTCTAGATACTTCAATGTTAGACAAAAAACTGTTTTGTAAAGAAAGCAGGAAGAAGTTAGCAAAAGGCGGGTCCCTAGAATAAAACAGAATCTTTGTGGACAATTGAAGATATTCAGGCGCTACAGAAAAGAGTGCAATCAGCCTGCCACCCGCTTGAGAAAACCTCCCCACATGGAACCCAGAAGAACAATCTTAAAGGAGAAAGCAAGAGAGAGAGAGAGAGAGACAGGCCAGCACAGACAGCTCTCTGCCTTCAATTCCACTGACTCTCACCCTTGGAGAAGGTTGATGCTGGGGAGAAAGAGAACAGCCGCTATTATTATTTGGGTTTTTTTTTTTGAATTTTATTTAATTTATTTTTTTATACAGCAGGTTCTTATTAGTTATCCATTTTATACATATTAGTGTATACATGTCAATCCCAATCGCCCAGTTCATCACAGCACCCCCCCACACAGCCGCTATTATTACTGTTTTTGTTTTCATTGACATCACCTCTCCCTTAACACGTGTTGATATGTAGGGTGGGCCGGGCCCTGCGTGGAGGGCTTTCGAACTGTTATCTCCTGTAATCCTCATGAACAGAGGAGGTGGTCTTTCCCACGTTCCCAGCCTCACCCCATCTTCTTCCTTTTCCCACCTTAGGCCAGTCACGCCAAGCCCGCCACCACCCTGGACCCCCGTCAGGGAGCACGTGCGTCCTTCCGGGTTCCGTGCCCGTGCCCCCACTGTGCCCTCTGTCGGGAACCCACCAGCCTTCGTGTGGGAGGCGACCCCTCTGTCTCCAACCGGCCTTTCTTCAGGGGCAAGGGGCTGTCTTTGGCTGCCTTCTGACTTCATATACACCTCACACTGTCCCACTGTCCTATTGTCGTGGAGGTTTTTTCTTTATGCCCCCTACCCCCCGAAACTCCAAGAGTCTGAGGGCAGGGGGCCCGGTGTAGTCACTTCTCCCTACATAGCCCAGGATCCAGTCCCCAGTGGCTGGATGAATAAAGCAGCGACAACAATTCTGGCTCGAATCAGCAGCTCTCCTGAGCGTCTGGGTACCTTCCTACACGCCCCCATTAGACAGAAGGGGAAACCAAGGCCTGGAGCAAGCAGAGGGCTTGAACCACCTCCCAGTCACCCAGGACTTTTCACATCTGATTCTTGGTTTGTCTAATGTCTGCAGTGGAGCAGGGCCACCTCTGCCTGGCCCACGGCTCTCTCCCCAGCCCTGACAGTGTCAGCCCAGCCTGGGCAAATTTCTGAATAAATAAACATCTCAGTGGATGATCAGAAAATCCGGGAGGGATGAAGCATCTTCTGGACAACTTTGGAGGAGTGGGGAGGGGTCTGGTGATGCTGCAACCGAACACTTGCCCCACGCCTAGGAGGAAGGAACACGGATGGTTTCTCTTCTCTCTTCTCATAAACTCTGGGGCAGAAGAACGAGAATTGGGGCCAGAGGAGGTGGTTCAGCGTGCAGGCGCCAACAGCAAGGGATTTGGAAGGCGGGTGGGTGAGGGAGTGCAAGGAGGCTGATAAAAACAAATGTCTGAGGAAAGGAAACCAATTAAACAGTAAAATAGATAATATTAGATTCAAGGGGAAGGAGAAAACGGGGGAGACGCTGGAAATATGAGTAGACTGACAGTGGCAATGAAACACAGGAGAGACCAAGAAAATGGAAAGGAAGTGGGAAATGGCCTTTCCAAGTTAAAACATCTGCCTGGAATTATGAGCTTCTCTGAGCTGGATGATGTCCTGTTGGCTTCAGCTCTTCTGGGTTCCCAGGGGAAATGGCTTCTACCTACAGTCACTGGTCAGATCCTTTCAAGTTATGTTTAACCTGGTTTTAGTACTGAACTTTGGGGGGTTAGCACTGATCACCTTCTCCAGAACACCAGTCTCAGGGCTGTTGAGAGGTGGCTGGATTCCTTGGCAGGGTGTGACAGCCCCGGTCCACTCTGCGCAGGTGCAGTGGGACGTGCCTTGGAGGCCTAAGTTGGGGCACTCTGCTAAGTGCGGGGGCCAGGGATGCTGTCCTGTCCTCAAGGAGCAAGCCCTCAATTTGCCTTTGCTTCTTGGTCTGTGGCTGAAGCTGTAATGGAGAAGGCTCTGCAGAGGCAGATGGACGAAGCCACCTGCTCAAAAAACACAACCCCCATTAGAGATTCACTTCTTTGGGATAAGGCAGGGATTCTCAAACTTTAGTCAAGCCACAGGACCTCCTGACAAGTGTCTCAAAATATGGGTGCGTGGAGCCCAGCCAGACCCGGCGATTCCCATTGAGCTAATATCAGGTAGGGCCTGAGCAACTCTGCTCCCCACGTCCCCAGCTGAGTTAGGATGCACGCCGGAGGGTAAGGCATGAAACCACTTCTGAATGTTTCCATCTTGAAAGGTGACTTGATTTCTGATAACTTTCTAGAAAGGGCACTCCCATGGGTTGGCCAAATGAATGCATGATTTGAGGGAGGGAAATGTGGCCAGGGGTCTGGAGGTGGCAGGGATATCACTCGTCCAGGCGGGGTATGGCAGGGGATTCTCAGGATGGTTGGGAGGGTCTCAAGGCTGCTGGGCTCTGTGTGTGAAATGAGAAAAGCCCTGAAGAAAGAAAGGAGGCGGGGGGGACAGTACAGACACGGTCACCAGTCTACACAGCAGGCGACCCAGCTCTGAAGCTAAACTCCGTAGAACTGATCCCCAGGAATAAGGCTCCTACCGTAGAACATGGCCTAGGACTGATCCTCGCTGCACTAGGAAAAGGCAGGTGCTGGGTGGGTTGGTGGAGAAGGATGCTGGAATCATACAAGATGTAGCGCTTTCAGACTGGCTTCTTTGACTTAGCAATGTGCGTTTGCCTTTACATTTCCTCCACATCTTTTTATCACTCCGTTGTATGGATGTACCACGGTTTAACTATCCATTCGCCTATTTAAGGACATCTTGTCTGCTTCCGATACCCCTGGGTTTTTAACTAGTGAAGACTACAGGCTCTTCTTTCCCACTTCCCCCCAACGTGAATTTCAGATAAGCCAACGGCTTCTTTCCTGACACACGTGGTCCTTTGCATCTATGATCCCAACTTTGGAGGTGGTGGATGGGTTGGGTTACCCCCCCCCCCAGCCTTTGGCGTGAGCTTGCGCGTGGGGCCGGTGGTCATGGTGCTCAGGCATCTCCCTCCCATCACCGCCCCCTCCAGGGCGATAACCTCTGGCCCCGCGTGAGCCGCCTGCCGTGGACCCTGCTGGTCACGCCTGTCGTCTCCTGAGCCCTGGTGAGCACCGTTCACAGCAGGGATTTGTAGACACCGTTTACAAAGTTGCCCTCACCCTCTCCCACTTGGGAAGTGGCAAGCCCGAAGCACTCTGCGTTTATAAACAGTCTCCTTCTTTTGGGGATTTCAGTGCTCTCTCGTTTATAAATTACTGCTGGGGAAGGCACATTCTCAATAAATGCTCATTGCTCTTAAGAGAGAATGATCTTCGCTGAGCCCCAGGGCCTTCCCCACCCAGGGGCCAATTTACCGCACTGGAAATTCAGTGTCCAGAGGAATATTGGGAAAGTGCTAGAGAGGTAATGCAGCCAGAAGAGGGCTGGGGGCACCGGCCAGCAGCAGCCACTCCCATGGTCCAGATGGAACCAGGAAAGAAGAGCCTTCCCTACTGACCCTATTCCTGGGCCAAAGGGTTTAAACGCATCATCTCATTTTATTCTCATGCCCATTTTCTGAAGGAGGGTCCATTGTGATCCCCATTTACTCAGGAAGAAACGAGGCTTATAGACAAAGCAGCCACTCTGCCTGTAGGAGATTAAAGGTGGCAGTCAATTCTTTGTTCTCTTTCCGTTGAGAAGTGAAGCTGGATTCTCCTCCCCTGAATCCCGGCTGGCCTTCCTGACTTGTTTGGGCAAACGTGGTAGAACTGACTTCTGGGACCTCTGACAATAGATCATAAGAAGCCTCGCAGCTCCCAGGGGGGCCATTGGGACCCCCCCTCTCTGGGCCCCTGAGCTGCCGTGTAAGAAGTCTAACCACCTGAAGCCACCTTGCTGAGAAAGCCGTGTGCAGGGGGCCTTCCAGCTGTGCCCACCTCATGAGTGAAGCTCCCCAGGACCCTCCAGACCAGTCCATCCACCAGCTGAGTAGCTCCGAGGGACCTTCGTTGATATCACGTGGAACAGAATTCCTGTTCCAATTCCTGACCCGCAACATGGTGAGATGCAATCGGAGGTGAATGATTTAAGACACTGAGTTACAGGTGATTTGTTACCCAGCAGTGGATAACTAGCTGTAACACACCCACCTTCAAGGCTGGGAAACCACAGACCCACCCCAGCTGCCTCCAGTGCCTGCTCACTTAGCTGCTCATGGGTGAGACACAGGGAGGAAACATCACTTCTAGGAGCCGTGTTGCAGGTGAGCTCGCAGGCCATCCCACTGCTGCCCTTTGATGTGCAGGAGGGAGGAGGGGCGTGCTCATCCTGGGCTTGCAGGGAACAGCCATTCCACAACAGCAGAGTTAGCCAGGCATCTCGTTGATTCAGCCACAATCACAGGACCTGGACCCTGGAAATCCAACCGTGTCCCTGATGTTTGCTTCCCTCATACAGCCGGAAGGAAGTAGCCGTTCCCAGGAGGCCTCAGTGCAGCGCGCAAGCCCTTTGACATCCCCCACTTCACATATGAAATGCGTCATTCTGCTCACACTCTTGTTTGCAGGGGAAAAGCAAGATGGGAGTCTTGCATCTCTACTCATGTTTTCTCCAACCCCAGAAGGAGACGGGGAGGAGGAGGGGAAAGACAAAAAAAAAAAAGAGTGAAACAATGCATTTCAAAGAGACAAAATACAGGTTACACGTCCCTCCTTGGGACTCTGCCCTGGTGTTTTCCTAAACACTGAGCAGCCTGGGATGAGGCCAGAGGGTTCCTGGGAGATGCCAGTGGGCTGTGGTGAGTTGGGTCTGGAGCGATCGCAGAGAGAACTGGGAACATTAGTTGCCTCTTATTGCTCCCTGAATAGACATGCACCGTGACGGGAAAATCTGTTGGGGAAAATGGGGTATAACGCATCTCTAAGAGGGTAAATGTGGGAACAAAGCCAGGGATGTGTTTCTATCATTCCTGGTTTTCCTGACATCGGAGGCCAGACCCCGTGACACTGGCCCGAGCCCCTGCTGAGGGACCCCTGCATTGGAGGGGTGGCCTCTGTGAGGCTTGCTCCCCAGTAATCCAGCTGCACGGCCAAGGAAGGAACAAAACCTTCCAAAGGTGACTCCGGGGAGCTGGTTTGTCCCCCGAGCAGCAGCAGGAGGCTCTGTCCCGACTGGCCCTGCTCTACAAGCTCACCTTGCCCCGGACATTTGGGACGTGCCGTTTGCCAAATGCAGTCCCAGACCCTGGAAGAGCAGAGACGTTTAGGGTCCTGGCCAGGGTCTCGGGGGCCCTGCGGTGGGCTCTGCGCTGAAGTGTGCGCCCTGGTCGGGTCACACCACTCAGGTGCACGTAGCAGCCAGTGGCAGTTGCCCAGCTCAAGCCCCTGCAGGGCCTTCTTCCACCTCCAGGGGAGACTCAGCCCCACACAGCTGAGCCCAAAGTGTGTGCACGGAAGTCGGGGTACAGATCACTTCCTGGGGGAAACCGGCAACCAGTGGTGGGTGGGATTTAGTGGATAACTACCCCTGCCCCCATTCCCATCCTTCGCCAGGACAACTTCTCAAGTCATCAGAGTGCAAAGTGGTCCCATTGTACAGAGCAAACGTTTCACTTAATAGTGAACAGAGAGCAGCACTTTTTGGAGCAGGAGCCCAGGCGCTCAGTCAGAAACGAGCTCTGTACACACCCTCCACCTTCCCTGTCTCCCTGCTCCTGAGACCATCTTTATTGTTTTATGAATGCAAGTTCATTCACTCATTGGCTCATTCATTCTTTTTTTTTTTATTATTGTGATAAGAACAGTTAACATGACATCTACTTTCTAGACAAATTTTTAAGTACACAATAAAGTATTGGCAACTATGGGCTCCATGTTGAACAGGAGATCTCTAGAACTTATTCAAACTTTACACCCATTGAAAGGTAACTCCCCATTTCCCCCCAGGCCCTGGAAACCACTGGTCTACTCTCTATTTCTGTGGGTCTGACTGTTTTCGATAACTCATGTAAGGGGAATCGTGCAGTATTTGTCCTTCCAGGTTCATCTGTGTTGTTGTATATGGTAGTTTTCCTTCTTTTTTAAGGCTGAATAATATTCTATTGTTTGTATGTACCACATTTTCAGTGGATGGACATGTAGATTGTCTCCACCTTTTGGCTACTGTGGATAATGCTGCAATGATCATGGTAGTGCATATACATTCTTCTCAAGCACACATGAAGTATTCTCCATGATAGATCATGTATTAGGTCACAGAGCACGTCTTAACAAATTTAAGAAGATCGAGATCATGTCAGATATCTTTTCTGATCATAATTGAATGAAACTAGAAACAAATAGCAGAAGGAATACTGGAAAATTCACAGGTATGTGGAAATTAAACAGCACACTCCTAAACAACCAATGGGTCAAAGAAGAAATCAAAAGGGATTTTAGAAAATGTCTTGAGACAAATGAAAACAAAAACACAACATGACCCAATTTATGGGATGCAGCAAAAGCAGTACTAAGAGGAAAATTTATAACGATAAATGGATACATGAAAAAAGAAGAAACATCTCAAACAAACAAACAAACAAACCCAGCCTGACATCACGCCTCTAGGAACTAGAAAAACAAAAAACAAAACAAAAAAAAACAAACTAAGCCCAAAGTTAGCAGACCGAAGGATAGTAAAGGTTAGAGAAGAAATAATTGAAATAGAGATTAAAAAAAATAGAAATCAATGAAACTAAGAGTTGTTATTTTGGAAAGACAAACAAAATTGACAAAACTTCAGCTAGACTAAGAAAAAAAACTAAGAAAAAAAGAGAGAAGTCAAATAAAATCAGAAATGAAAGAGAAGACATTACAATGATTCCACAGAAATACAAAGGATCATAAGAGGTTACTATGAACAACTGTACACCAACAAATTAAACGATTTTGAAGAAACATATAAATTCCCAGAAATATACAACCTACCAAAACTGAATAAAGAAGACATAGAAAATCTGAATGGACCAATAATGACTAAGGAGATTGAATCAGTGATCAAAAACCTCCTAGCAAAGAAAAGCCCAGGAGCAGATGCCTTCACTGGTGAATTCTACATTTAAAGAAAAATGAACACCAGTCCTTCTCAAATGTTTCCAAAAAATTAAAGAGGACAGAACACTTCCAAATGCATTTTGTGAGGCTGGCATACCCTGATACCAAAGCCAGAAAAAGACACAAGAAGGTTATTTTCATCGGGCACTATCCCTGACGAACATACGCAAAAATCCTCAACAAAATACTAGCAAACTGAATACAACAACACATTAAAAGAATAATCCGTCCCAGGGATTTGTCCCTGGGATACGAGGATGGTTCAATATACAAACATCAATTAATGTGATGCACCACATTAACAGAAGTAAGGGAAAGTCACATGATTATATCAGTCGATCTGGAGAAAGTATTTGACAAAATTCAAGATCCTTTCATAGTAAAAATTCCCAAGAAGCTAGGAATGGAAAGAAACTCTCCCAACATAATAAAGGCCATATATGACAATCACACTGCTAACATCATACTCAAGGGTGAAAAACTAAAAACTTTTCCTTTACAATGAGGAGTAAGGCAAGGATGCCCACTCTCATCCCTTCTGTTCAATACAGCCCTGGAAGTCCTAGCCAGAGCAGTTGGGCAAGAAAAAGAAATAAGAAGGCATCCAAATGGGAAAGGAAGAAGTAAAGTTATCTCTGTTTGCAGATGACATGATCACATATGTAGAAAACCCTAAAGACTCCACACACACACAAACCCTGTTAGAATGAATAACTCAGTAAAATTGCAGGATAAAAAACAACATACAGAAATCAGTTGAGATTATCTTTAAATAAACTGTCTGCACCTTAGTCTCTGTCTCAGGCTCTACTTTCAGGGAATCCAACTGAGACCAGAGGACCCAAGACACGGTCCGCGTGTATTTTCAGCAGGACCTCCTCCCCAGAAGCATCCCTGCATCAAGAAAGACTGGCCCTGTGCCTTGCACAACCACAGCAATTGACTCTGCAAAACCACGTTGCTGGCTGCCCTGAAAGTCACAAAACTACGGCAGAGGCAGACAGAAAGTTTAAATCACACTTATATAAAATAAAAATCCAAGTCCTGGTTTTCCAACCACTCATCTGACATGGGGCTCTTACCTCCCAGGCTCATCAGAATCAAGGAAAGCTTCCACTCAATGGGAGACACAGGCCTCCAGCCGAGCCAGCATTTTTCATGGTAATCAGAAACCCAGGTATTTTCTGAGCTCCCCGCTACTTTCCTGAGGTTAGAACAAAGTCAGGACGGTGGCCACACGTGTCACAAAATTCAATGGCAGCCCTGCCACATCCAGGGGCATGTTTGCATAGCCTTATACGTAATTGTGTGTACTCATTTACATAGATTTTCCTGTTGCGTTCAAGATGCCATTGACTCCAGCTATGTAAAATAAAGTAAATTTAATAGTTCGACTTAAGTGTGTTCATGCATATTATCTACACATGTTCCCTCCATTGGGAGAGGGGAGCCCATGGCAGCCAGCTGGGCAGAGATCTCAGTCATCTGACCCTTTCTCTGAATCCAAGGTCAGGAGCTGGGAGAGCTGGGACTAAAGCCCATCTAGAGGCTGGGAGAGTATCGGGTTGCCTCTAAAGCAGGAAAAAGTGGGTTGGGGATAAAATGCTGAGAGGAATAGGCGATACACAGCTGCAAAGAAAAGACCATGGAGAAAGTCTGCTTTCCCTTTTTATCTTAAAGTGATGCATTTCTTCCATACAAGCTGATCACTTTGCACGCTGACAGCCTGAGACGTTGGATTTACAAAGGACAGAACTTGAAGGAATTCAAAAACTACCACTAACTTCGAATTAGACTTTTGTGGTTGCAAGGAAATCTAAACAATTGCAAAGTGTTGGGGAGACTCTGATTCTTGGTATTTGGGTTCTAAGTTGTATTATCAGGATATTGTTTTTCAGTCGGAAGAGAGTGAACGCCAACTCACACTGGCTTATGTTTAAAAAAACAGAAGAATATATATTGGCTTAGGTAACCCAAAAGCCAAGACATCATTAGCTTCAGGCATGGCTGGATCCAGGTGCTGAATAGACTTCACTTGTCCCCTTCTGTATTGCATGCATAGCTTCATTTTGAATGAGGCTTTCTCCTTCTACTAGCAAGATGTTTATACTAGCAGCTCGACATTTATACCCTGCCTTCCCAGTAACACAAGCAGCAGGATAACTGACCTTATTCAACCGTCTCAGCAACAGTCCTGGAATGAGCCTCATTGGACCAAGCTGGTCATCTTAGCTCTCTGAACTAGTCACTGTGCCAGGCTGATTCGATGCTCTGATTGGCCAGGTCTGGGTCACATGACCACACTGGAGACAGGGGTGAGTCAATCCACCTGAACCTCACCGATGGGGAAGTTAACCCCCAATGAACACTGAGGGTCTGTTACCAGGAGAAGGGGGATGGATGCTGGGAAGGCAGGAGCCACAGACACCCACAAAACAATGACACTGAGCCTGAGTGCTCAGGCCTGGGTCTGGGGTCCTTCCCTCGCAGCCCAAGGTAGCCCTTACTCTGTAGGTATGTCCTCTGGGAGTTTATATATGAGTATATCTAAGCATAAATTTTGGGAAATGGGCTGTTGTCAAAAGGTCCATATATTTGTAAAATTCCTAAACGTTCATTTTGCTCTTTAGATGCAGCCCTAAAAGAAAATAAGTAAATAAATAAATAAAAGACTTGCTTTGAGCAAGCAACTTGCGTCTCTGGCCAGAACGAGCCACTTTAATTATTCAGGCTACCGCATAGCGGACCCTCCTCATGACCGTGACTCCAGGCCACCGCGGGGCCAGCGTGGAGGGGGTGCACACTTGCCTCCCGAGCCCCGCGGCTCCTGCTACCCCGGTCCCTCAGCCCCTCTGCCCAGGTAGCCCAGCCTGCATGTGCTCCCCTCGTACGGAGTGGAGTGCTTTCAGCTCAGGTCACTGAACAGAGACCCGAGGAGCTAGGTGTCTCTTCTAAATCAATAGGAAAATGATGGCTGCGATTTTTCACCTTCACAGGGTGAGGCTCCAGCAGAGCGGGTTTGAGCAGTAATGCTGAGACTAAATGGAATTTCAGGGGTGATGGAGGCAAGGGCTGAGGGAGGCATAAATTCATATGCATTGTGAAAAATATGGCCTGGCTCTAAAGGACGTGGCGCGGGGCCAGGAGATGAGTAGACACGGGCCTCGTGTTTACCCAGCATGCTTCAGTAGACTTTCAATCTATTTACAGGTATGCATGACAAACTGCCTTGAATGTATGAGTTATTGGTTCTGCTATAAATGAAATTAATAATACAAGGTGGAGGAGGTGTAGTAATAACACATCACTGAAGCTGGCTAAGCTTGGAGACCAGAGATCAGCTTCCAAGAGAGGGAGGTTTCTAACAACTGCGGTGTATTGCCAATTGACCCAGACGCCCTGGGGGGTTACCTGACTAGGAAGAGGAGGGGCTGCCTCGTGCACGTGGTTAGCTAGTGGGTGAATCCAGGAGGGGGAAACTGTCAAACGAAATCACGTCCCTCCATCACGGTGTTTTTGAGGGTCCTCGATGTCCAGTCTTCTTGCCAAGGAGACTGTTATGGAAACAGGAGGTTGCCCCTCATTTACAGATGGAGAAACTTAGGCACGACATCTGTGGGTACATCTCCCCTTCTCTCCGAGGTGACGGTGGGAGAGGTTGGTGATCCTGAGCTGTCATGTGAAAATAACCACAAAGCTGTGCTTCTAGCAGACCATCACAAAGGGGCTCCAATGTCGGTCCAAGCTACACGTAAGCTTCGTGAGATTTGGGGGGGTCTCCAGTCTCATTCATGATGGCGACCCTGTTTCCCCGATGGTGCTGGGAGAGGCTAGCGCCTCACCACTGGGCGGATGGCGGATCATCTGCCCAGTCCTTGAGGGCACGTGTTGTAAGCAACAGTCCCACAGCTCAGGGCAGGGGCATTATTATTACCGTCACTGCCGCTTATGAATGAGGAAGTAGATGATGCTCGGAGAGATGGGCAAGTCTCTCCCCATGAGCTCAGGGCAGACGGGGCTCCCACCCACCGGGCGATCTTTGCTCACGAAGCACAGAAGATTTGCAGAAAAGTCTTTACAGGAGGTAGAAGTGGGGATTGGCAAAGGTGATGTTTGTTTTCCTGAAACGTGCAAATGCACACAGTTCTGTATGCTCTATGGGCATTTTTTCCCATTCATCAAAATATGAAACCTGAATAATTCACCCAAACTCATATCCAATCAATCCATGTAAAACCTCACCAAGATTGACAGGGGTGGAAGGTGAGCTGCACGTCTGCCAGCCTCTGGGTTTCCCATAGCTCTGAGCAAACACAAATTAGGAAGAACAGAAACCGTGCAGGAGGGTGGCCCAGCTGGGGTGCCATTCCCTTTCCCAGCTCTGTCGGCACGCGGGAAGGATTCCCATTTATTTGTCAGAGGCCAGAAAGCTTTATAATTATTGCAATAAAGCAGTGGTTTGAAAGTGACATCAAGTTGCTGGCAGCGTAATGACGCCTTGGCAGGAAGTGCTGTCGGACAGTGGAGCTGGGGGTGCGGACTTGGTGGGGCCTTTGTTTTGGCTGCTACTAGGTGCCCATCTCTGTCAGACCCTTCAATGGGCAGCATTTGATTGGGGAATATGTGCTTTTTACGAGCAGTCAGAGACCCTCGAACAGGATCGAATTGGTCTGTACCCTCAGTTTCCCCCATCTTCGGAGCTCAGTGACCTATTCATTTGGTGACAAAGTAGCTGAAGGCCACTCAGAGTGAATTGACCGGGTGTGGCCTGGGGTGACCTGGGTTGTCCTGGGTTGACCTGGATTTGGCTTGGATTGTCCTGGGTTGGCCTGGGCTGGCCTGGGTTTGGCCTGGGTTTGGCCCGGGTTGGCCTGACTTTGACCATTCACTCTAGGCCCAGCTTCCCCTGAGGCTTCTTGGAGGATGGGCATTTCTCCTGGGAAGGGTTGCTCTGAGGCTACACGCCCCTCTCTGAACGCACCCGGGAAAGCTTTTGGGGTGGGCGTGGGAGACGCCAGGGGCTCCAGCAGGGCAGTTGGGATGAATACGAATCCAGGCGCCGTGAGTCCAAGACTAAGAGCTGGGACTGGGACCAGGGGAAATCAGGGAGGCGCCCAGGGTGCAGGTGTGAGGCAGCCATCACTCCAGGGCTCCGCAGGTGCAGGGGCATCCCTGGGGGGCCTACATCCTGAGGGCCTACCTTGCTTCACCCCGGTCTGGGGCCTGCTGGCACACTGCCTCAGAAGTGATGATGGATGAGAGCTTCTCACTGGTGGGAGAGTCGGGATGTGCAGCTCACCCCTTCACTTGAATCTCGGTTCACGTTGCCCTGCGATGAGGTGAGAAGCAGGCTGTTAGTGAGGGCAGAAGCTGAGCTCTAACTTGAGACCCTGTGCTCACCTGCTCAGTTAGTGACGGCATCACAGTCACTCAGCATCAGAGGGATAACTTACAACCCGGACCTGGTCCATTCAGATTGGACGTGGCTGATCCAAGCTCCTGGGGTTGCAACATGGAGGACCTCAATGAAAGCATCATCCGCAGGGGTGGAGGGACATAGACACCTTTTTGGAGACTTCCAGGGAGGCTGAGGCATGGGTTCAGTTCCCCGCTCATTGGCTTACTTGCTGTGTGACCTTGAGCAAGTGAGTTAACCTCTCTGAGCTCAGCTTCCTGTTCTGTAGAGAAATAATGACGACTCACGTGCAGGCAGATGGTGAGGAATGGTGAATTTGATACGTGTAGGGCAGGGGTGCATTTTGGCAATGTCTGGAACCCTTTTATTGTCACAGTGGGGCCAGGGCAGGGGTGGGGACAGAGGTCAATACCGGTATCTAGTGGGTAAAGGCCAGGGATATTGCTAAACGTCTTCTAGTGCACAGGACGGCCCCACTGCAGAGAAGAATTGGGTCTTAAGGGCCACTAATGCTGAGGCTGGGAAGCTGGTGAAAGCGCCGTGTGTGGGCAGCAGGGCTAGAATTAGAATCACCTCCTAACCTCCAGCTGAAGGCCAAGGGCGATGGACGCGGGCCCCACCGGCGAGCAGCAGCCGTTCCCTCACGACCACAGAAACCTTTGCTCCTCTCTGGGCATTTGACGGTGAGAAGCATACTCTTTGGAAGTGTTGCCTTTCCTTACTTTAACACTTGCTGGTTGTGCTTGGCACATGCGGAAACAGTAGTCGGGCCCAGGCCCGGCTCACAGGGGCCTTCCCTTCTGGTGGAAGAGGCAAGGACAGACACGGGATGCACATACCAGAGGCTTGCAGTCGGGGGACCCTTGCTGAGAGGACAGGGGACAGAACTCCTGGGGGAGAATATCTGTGTGGGGGGGACCCACCCTTGCTGGGGGATCTGGAAGGCCCCCCAAAGAGGTGACCTCAGAGCATCCCAGGCAGAGGGAGTGGCCAGGCCAAAGCTGGGAGGGGCCCATTCTGGCCAGCCCCTCCTGGCCTCAGCTGAGCAGACAGATGGACATGGGACCCAGAGGTCAGTGGCCGGCAGCTGGGAAACCAGCCGGACACGTGGTGGGCATGGGGCAGGCAATCCCAGTCCTGTCTGGACAAGGGGGCCAGGAAGGAAGCAGATGTGACTCAGACAAAGAGCAGGAGCCTGACGCTTATGAGAAACAGCAAGACCTTGCCTTAAAAGGAGTCGGTGTGACGATCAAGTCAACCACTGAAGAAAAGAGGTGGTCCGACCCCTCCTTAGAAGGATGCTGGCCACTGTCGGCCAGACGCTCACGACTCTCTGCCTCTGGTCAATCAGAGCTCCTCGTTTGTGGACAACTTGCTCTGCGGCTGCTGGAGGGACAAAGGTGTGCCCTGTTCCCACGGCAAAGGGACACTCCCCACCCTCACCCCAAAGCCAGCCATCGGGGTCTACGTTTCTCTTTGAACATCCAGGGTCTCACCGCACAGCCTGCAAAAGCACCCTGAGTGGAGAAATACATGTGCTCGGCCCTAAATACAATAAATATTTGGGTCCAGCGCTTCATCTTTAAGTTCAGGAGAGTGTAGCTCTATTACTTTTTCTTAAATACATGATCACTTATTTCCTTGGAATGTGTGTATATGTGCATACAGATAGGTAAGATAGATCCATTAATAGATGATAGATAGGTAGGTAGGTAGGTAGGTAGATAGACAGATAGATAGATCTTACTTTTGTGTCAGCACCTCCCACACACAAATATTAGGTTGGACCACTAGACCATTTCATCATTTCATATCGTTCTGCCAACCCATTAATACAGACACGTGTGCATTCTCTAATTCCGTTTCATTCATAGTTTGTTACCGTCTGTGAATGCCAATCTAGCTCTAGGATATGCAGAGAGCTCTAGGGACAAAACGAAAAAGTGATTTAAAAAAAAACACCCGTTTTTCCATTGTATATATGCACCACGTCTTCTTTATCCATTCCTCCGATGATGGACATTTAGGTTGCTTCCATGTCCTGGCTATTATGGATATGTGTACGTATAACTGATTCACTTTACTGTACACCTGAAACTAACACAACATTGTAAATCAACTCTACTCCAACAAAAATTGAAAAAAAAAAAGTTTTTCCCTCAGTCACCGAAACCCGCCAGACTGGCAGCCGGGCATGCCTGGGGCTCTCAGCCGCTAAGCGGCGCTGTCTGCAGCTCGGCTGGGTTTGGAGCGGTAGCCACGCCTGTCGGGAGGTTAGAGGTTTGGGCATTATCATCCGACCAGTAGTGATGGATCCTGTCCTTCCCCAGGCCACGAAGACACATGAGATGCACAAGGTGGTGGGTTGCAGGGAAAACTGAAAAGAGGCAGGAATTTGCTTGCAAAAAGCGGTGAAGGGCAAATAAAGTGCAGAGATTGTGAGGCGCAAATACAAGGCCTTTGGTTTTATCTCCAGGAAGTAAGAAGAAAATAGAATAGTTCACATTTCAAAAAGCTCTGGCGTGTGGGAAATGAAACATCTTTCCCTCGTGTAGGGAACAATGCCGCCCTTGCCAGCACTGTCAAGAGACTGCAAAGGGCTGACCTCAGATTAGAGGCCCGAGACGGTTTTCTCACTTGGTTCCTCTTCATATTTTGTGTCTGTTCCATCGGCTGAAGGCTCCCGTCTGAGCACTGCATGGAGATCAGTGAGGCCCGAGTCTCCCCAGGGTCCAGCCAGGGTAGAGCTCCAGGGCCAGAGAGCGAGGCCAGCGGTGCAGAGGCAGAGGCAGAAAATTATCAGCTCCCCTCACCAGAGAATAAGTGGCCTGCAAGTCTGTAACTATTAAAAAGAACCCTGCCATAGGCCTCTATCTCCTTACAGCCACCCTATCACTATGAGTTCTGAAGTTTGCCTTTTGTGGCTCATAGCCCCTTCCCTTTTTCAGTCCTTTAAAATTTTTTTATTTCCTTTTTTTTAACTTCCTTTCTAAATCGTGGCTTAACTCCCATGGAGTACTCGCCCGGGGCAAGCTCTCCTCATGGCAGATCTCATTTAACCCTTCAAACAGTTCTGCAGAGTAGACACGTCCACTGCCCCCACTTTGCAGAAGTAAAGGTGGGCAACCTGACTCCAGAGCTGCATTAGTTTCCTACAGCTGCTGGAACAAATTACCACAAACTTCGTGGCTTAAACAATGAAATGTATTATCTCACAGTCTGGAGGTCAGAGTCTGAAATCTGTCTCATGAGGCTAAGATCAAGGTGTCCACACGGCTGTGTCCTTCCGGAGGCTCCAGGGGAGAATCCATTTCCTGGCTTTTCCAGCTTCTAGAGGTGCCTGCATCTCTCAGCTCCTGGCCCCTTCCTCTGTCTTCAAACCCAGCAGCAGTGAGTCAAGTCTTTCTCACACCTTCTTTGACACCCATTCCATCATCGCATCTCTCTTTCTCTGACCGCAGCGGGGAACGGTTCTTTGCTTTCAAGGACCCATGACATTGGGTTCACCCAGATGACCCAGGACCATCTCCCACCTCAAAGTTGACAGCCTTAATCACAGGTGCAAAGTCCCTTTGCCATGGAAGGTGCATATTCACAGGTTTGGGGCATTAGGATGTGGGCATATTTGGGGGACACATTATTCTGCTGACCGCAAGTGCCCACAGCTGCCCGAGTCGTCTGCCCAAGCCTTACAACCATCATTTCAGATGGTGATTTCACTTCTGTTTTATATCTCATGATCTGCCTTGCTACCCTCTGCTGTTGGCTTTTGAGAGTCTTCCAATTTCTAGCTGTAAAAATTGTTGCCTCTATGTTAAATGCTCCCCAAACAATGTGTACATTTTGCACATTCTGAATAGACAGTGTCCCAACCCCATGTCCCCATTCACAGCCCCTCCACGTCTGCCACTGTTTGGTGGACGGCTCACCTCTGCCATAAATCCAAACCCAGAGCTCCAAGGTGAGTGGGGCTTCCCAGGGCCAGTTCCAAAAAAGATGCCCCACCCCAAGGGCCGCTGGCTTGCTCGTTTATCTGACCCAGATAATGGGTTAAATGCAGCAGGCCTGGGTAGTGTGGCCACTTTACGCAGGAATTTAGCCAGAATATCAACTCCCTTTAAGACAATTTCTGCCTGATCTGATTTAACTTGCTCAGAGTGTGTGTGAGATAGATTTTCAACCTGAAATTGAGGCGTGGACCCTGAGCGTGTTCTGAGCGGCAAACGGCGTGAGCCTGTGCGTGGTGGGCAGAGGGGACGTGGGGATGGGGAAATACACCCTCCTTCAGCCAGGACCCGCTGTTTGCCTTGGAGGGTGAAGACAGTTTGAGATGCTGACATGGAGAGAAGGGGGCGGACGCAGTGGGCAGCAGAGAGCTCGGGCAGGACTCTGATCGCAGGCAGCCTGGCCAAAGCTCAGGGGCAGGTCCGTGTTTCCCTAAGTGGGAAGCATTTGTGAAAGATGCAGACTCCCGGGCCGCTCCCCGGGAAGCGTAGGTTCGAGCCAGGGTAAAGTCCAGGGGATTCTTATGAGTGGGGAACCTGGATGGGCTTCAGCTCCACCTCTTTTTAAAAAATTTATTTTATTGAAGTATAGTTAACTTATAACGTTGCGTTAATTTCCGCTGTACAGCAAAGTGATTCAGTTGTACATATATACACCTTCTTTTTCACATTCTTTTCCATTGTGGTTTATCACAGGATATTTGATATAGCTCCCTGCGCTCTACAGTAGGGCCTTGTTGTTTATCCATCCTATATATAATAGTTTGCATCTGCTAATCCCAAACTCCCAATCCATCAGTCCCCCACCCCTCCCCCCTTGGCAACCACAAGTCTGTCCTCTATGGCTGTGAGCCTGTTTCTGTTTTGTAGATAGGTTCATTTGTGTCATATTTTAGAGTCCACATGTAAGTGATATGGTATGGCATTTGTCTTTCTCTGTCTGACTTACCTCACTTACTATGATAACGTCCAGGTCCATCCATGTTGCTGCAAATGGCACTATTTCATCCTTTTTTATGGCCTTCAGCTCCACCTCTTTTAGCCGAGTCTATTCTCACTCGCTCTCCTCCGACCTCAAGGATGCTGAAATACACCTGCGGCTGCCCGGTGCCGATTTACACCAGGAGCACACTAGGTTCTGGGAGTATAAAGGTGAAAGGGTTTCAGGAAAGACCGACACAGCAGAGAGAGACATGCAAAGAAAACGCCCAGAATGATCCCCTGTCACTCCCCTCTCTCTTTCCTGCACGCACACGCAAGTATGAGTCCTCTTTTCTGCACACAGACACACAGAGAGACACAAACACAGATGCGTGTACGGACACATGCAGACTCACACACACAGACACACATGCAGACACACAGACACAGACACATACTAACCTTGTGCCTGAATTGTTTTGCTTTAAGGGCTTAAAGTCTTGCAGAAAAAAAAGAAAAAAGTAATTCCTTGTAATAATGGAAGGGATTTAGCATACTTACGGCTCTCACATATTTATTTAGCATTTACTCAATTGCTAGACCTCATGTTAGGATGAAGGACACAACACACGTGCTCACCTCCTGGCACCTTGTGAGTTCCTTAATTTAATTAACTTGCCAGCCAGGCGTGCTGTGGGAAGCACCCCCGTCTCCTCCGTGAGACACCCAAGGCCACAGTGGACTGTGGCCACACTCAGACAGCAGGTGTGTGAGTGAGTAGAACTGACCCTGGGGCAGCCAGACTCACTCCCCCCCCCACGCAAGCTCATTGCTGGGCAGAGCACACATGAGCCTCCCACATCCTACCCGGACCTTGGCTGGGCCCCAGCCATGGGGCTGTAACTTCTAAAGTTAGACAGGATCACCCACCAACCCCGAGAGACACAGGAGCCCAGGTAGGGATGGCCACTGTCCTGGCCGCGGCCTCAGGAGATGGACTGATGCTCTGAGATGCATCCGTCCCCTGGCATCCACCCTCTTGGGCTCCTGGTGTCTTTCGAAGGGATTGGCCTGCCCCACACACTCTACAAATGACCATCAAGTGAACAAGTTCTAAAACTACATAGTGGTGATGTTACGCTTAACGCCACTGCACTGTCTTCTTTAAAATGATTCAAACAGTAAATTTAGAACATATGATGGGGAGAAGGGCTTTGTGGTTATTAAAAATATTTTGGAAAAATGTGGAATATCCTCTTCTTGCATTCTAAGAGGTTGTATAATTTTTTTTAACCCACAGACTAATACGCATGATTTCCACCCTATGGATAACAGAGGTGAAGGCTGTTGGGGTCATTTGGGGGGCCCGGCATCTATTCCCCCTCCTGGCCTTACACCAGCGTCCCTCCAGGGAGCGACCCTTGCCCCGTCGGGTGGGGCTGAGGCAGGAAGCAGAGCCAGCGCCTGCCACCCATTCAGGAGGCCAGAAGGACGGGGTGGCTTCCTTCTCCCTTTACCCCCTGCTGTCCAAGGGCCTGGCCACGTCTGAGCGCCCTCAGCCTGCTCTCCATGAACTCTGACCTTTGGGCCTGTGGCTTGAGGATGGCAGGAAGTGTGGGCCCTGTGGGCGGGACCACCCCTGAGGTTCTCGGGATCTTCTCTGTCTAAGCTGCTTCTCCGGCCACCTTCCCACTGGGAACGTTCCAGACCCCCCCAGTCCGTCGTGTCCAACCCAACTGCCTGTTAAAATCCCCTGGTGATATTTTTTAAAAAGGACTGATTCCCACAGCCCCACCCTCGCAGAAAGTATTCTTTAACTGGCTCACGTGATCTGGGTATTGACGTTTTAAAATCTTCCCAGGTGATTCTAACATATAGCCAGGGTTGAGGCTGCCGCTCCAAAACTAAACCCCTTTTCTCTCCCTTAATGTGACTGGAATCAGTCTCTTGACTTGTAAAGGAAGAACGCTGCAGTGTGCCCAGGAATACACACTGGGAACCAGTATGTGCCTAGATGTAGGAGGCTGGGCCAGCCCTGGTTGGTTTTCGGTTTTTTGTCTTTCCTTAGGAGTGATGAGTGTTGACTTCTTCTTGCTGGAACTCCCAGGGAGCCATCTCCCTTCCCCATGCGGAGGCCCCAGATGAGGATCTGAATGTCTGGGAGAGCATGTAACTGGCCTGCGGTGTTGACCCGGTGCCCTTTCTCTGGTCTAAGAGCAGCTGCAGCCTTAGCGGAACAAATATTGAAGAGCTGCACACCCCGTGGGTGCAGGGCTGACTTTGAGAGATCACGTTTCAGTAGGGCCGCCGCTCCCTTGCGATCAATCCAATAACCTCAGAGCAAGTGTTTGGACCAGGATGTGGGTTCTCAAGGAGAAAAGACAATATCCTCGCATGGAGTTCGATGGGACGGGCGTGGCTAATCTCCGCCATCCCGCAGCGGGGCCAGAAAATCTTGGGCTGTCATTTTCCTGGGAAGCCCAGTCGGACAGCATCCTAAATAACACTTGTCAAATGTAGGGCTCTTAGTACGAGGATCAAAACGCTGAAACTGGCGAGTAAATCTATAAATCTTGTTTTCCTCGTTTAAAAATGTCATTCACTCCGGATCATGGCCTGGGTGCTCTGACGCATCAGGAGATACTTGCTGCTGCTGAAAACGCGAGTCTGGAATGGTCTTTATCCTGCCAGGGCGACAGCGGCTGCAAGGCTCGTCACCGGATTCCAGGAGTTGGAAGAGAGAAAAAGCCCTCTTCCCCCCGCCCCCCCCACGCCCAGTGAGGAGACCCGGGTAGCGGCGCCCAGGACGGTCCTTACTTGACAAGCTGTCGTTTACATGTGGTTTTGTTAACTCCAAAAAGTTCAAGGTTATTTTTCATTACCAGCGATGTTTTAATTGCTGGCTCTAATTAACCCTTATATTAATTCCACATGTGCAATAAAAAGGCACCGCAAGTGGGCCCCCCTGGGGTATGTTTTTTTCTTAATAAATTTATTTATTTATTTTAAATTTATTTTTGGCTGCATTGGGTCTTCGTTGCCACGTGTGGGTTTTCTCTAGTTGTGGCGAGCGGGGGCTACTCTTTGTTGTGTTGTGCGGGTTTCTCGTTGCTGTGGCTTCTCTTGCTGTACAGCACAGGCTCTAGGCGTGCGGGCTCAGTAGTTGTGGCGCACGGGCTTAGTTGCTCCGCAGCATGTGGGATCTTCCTGGACCAGGGATCGAACCCGTGACCCCTGCATTGGCAGGTGGATTCTTAACAACTGCGCCACCAGGGAAGTACCCCTGGGTATGTATTTCAGTTTAGGTACAATGTGTAATGCAAATTGACAGGTACAGTAGCCAAAGAAATAGATATAAGACATTCAGACTAAAGGTTTTGTTTTTTTTTAAAAAACAATGACAGAGTGATGGATGAATAAGCAGTTTTCATGGAAGGATTATATATCTAGATCCTGGAGGTTGGGACGAGCTTGACCACAAGGCTGACCATCTGAAGACCACTGGCCAATCCCAAGGCCAGTGTCATGGACATGTTTTAGGTTCACACATGTTTATTCAATTCTATGCTGTCCAGTACAAGAGCCAGAGGTGGGTATTTAAATTTAATTAACTGAAACGAACCTAACTTTTATATTCCTTGGGCACACTGCACTAACCACTTGTCGGTAGTTGGCAACATATTGGACAGAACACATATAGAACATTCCAGCATCCCAAAGTTCTACTGGACGGTAAGAGCCAACCCTCCGAATAATGCCCTTTTATTGTCTCCTTGAATCTTTGCACTTTTATCTTCCACGGCTGTAATAAAACGGGCGATTGCCAATGCAGGTGAGGATTTCTCATATGTACATACAACTGACGCTTTTTTTTTTTTTTTTTTTTGTGGTACGCCGGCCTCTCACTGTTGTGGCCTCTCCCGTTGTGGAGCACAGGCTCCGGACGCGCAGGCTCAGCGGCCATGGCTCACGGGCCCAGCCGCTCCGCAGCATGTGGGATCTTCCCGGACCGGGGCACGAACTCACGTCCCCTGCATCGGCAGGTGGACTCTCAACCACTGCGCCAACAGGAAAGCCCCTGATTAGCCATTTTAATTCCATTTGTGACCTTAATTTCCCTGTGCCACGCACCCTAACATATTCACGGGTTTGGAAGATTAAGATGTGGCCATCTTTGAGGCGGGTGGCATTGTCCTGATAACTGCTACTGAAGGTAGTAAAAGGCAAGCAAAAATCTCAGTGTTTTACTTTATGGTATCATAGCTTTAATTGTAAAATGGACCATCGTGACGTGTCAAAGGTGGAGATGTTGAGACAAACTCCACTGTGTTTTTTCCAGTTTCTTACTAGTAGGGAGGAGGGTTGACAAATAAACCAACTGAGTCATGTTTCCTTTCTTCCACAGAAACACATCACAATAAGGCCTCCCCCAGATGCCAGCCCTCAGCCAGGCACAAAGGAGTAAGACCAGAGGTGGGTGGTTAGTGTTTTCTGCCCTTTCTGAGCTAATGATTAGGGAGGGTTATGCATTCTCTCTCTCTCTCGTAAGGTGTTTTTCAGACCTGCCCACACTCTCTTTTGTACACTGATGGCATTATATATGTGGTACCTTGTTTATTAATTAATTCCTTAGCCCGGAACCTTCTGTAACAATTACATCATGGCTGATGACAAATCGCCTTTGTTTAATGATACTAGTTTTCCAGTATGATAGGTAAGGAGATTATTTAATGAGGCTGAAGCCAATGTTACTTAACACTGCATTACTTAACATTACAGCATTATTTAATAAAACAAATTTTTAAATGATGCTGGGGAATTAGGTGCGTAACTCTCATTATTGTTAATGGTTGTTGCATACCTAATTCCCTGCTCAGCGCACTCACATCTGGGCTGCAGCTCCTCCTCCTGTGGAAATGAGCTTACCAGCTTCTGCACAGAACATCCGGGGCCCAGGTATAAATAACCGCAGCGCTGCTTCTTTGTGTGTGCAGAAAGCAGCCCTGACCCCAGGAGAGGTAGTGCCTGTACGTAGATTCAGTTTGACAGTCAGAGGCATGTAAGGGTCATTACCAAGGAAATGAGGTAAACATCTAATTAGTTTTTATTGACTTTCACACTCGGAATATAAATCTTGGGACTAGGTAGGACTCATCGCCTTCTGGGGTCTTAGTCTGGCATTTATGTATTTTAACAAGATGGCTTATTCCTCAGTTGGCAGCTGGAGAATGGGCAGATCGGTGAGTGATGCTGGAGGGTGGCGTCTGCTTGAACTGGAGCACAGCGGGGATGGGGTGGGGCCTCCCTTACGAACCACTGGCTGTGTGCTCTCCTCTCTGGGGGAAAGAAGTGCTGATCTACCTGGGATTCGGACTTTTGGCAGGAACCCAACCAGACCAGAGGAGAGTCTTGTTCTCTCAGACCGAGCAGCACAGCATGGCCACGGCAGGTTGAGAGCTTGTGTGGCATTAAAGTCAGCTCCACGAGGGCAGAGGGCATGCTCGTCTTGCTCACGCTGAGTCTCTGTGCTTGTCACAGTGCCTGGAACATAGCAAGCACTTCATAAATGATTGTCCAATTTCTGGCCAGGACAGATTTCAATAATTGACATTTAAATGTGGAGGTAGGTGTTCAGGACCTTTTTGTTGGCAAGTGGCAGAGATCCACATAAATCTGGACTGAACCCCCCCCGAGAAAAACATGTACAGGCTCGTGTGCAAAAGAAGTCCAGGGCCATTAGACTTCAGGTATGGCTGGATCCAGGTGATCAAATTACTTTGTGAAGTTTCACTCTCTCTCTTTTTTCTTTCCTTTATGATGGTTTACCGAGTTGGTAAGAGAGTTCTCTTTCTCAGTAATTTCCAGCCAAAGTGCTGTGATTGTGTCTCATTGGTGTGTCTTAGGTGTGGGCAATGAGTTGATAGTTGTGGCTGTGGGGATGGGCTCTGCAGACTCCGTGCCTGGGTCTGAGATCAGTCTCAGCTGAACACATGGACTCAGGATGGGGCAAGGTTCCTTCCCAAAGGAAAAATGGTGCCCTGATGGTAAACTGTGGAAAGCAGACATGAGTCACCTTCTTCTGTGGGAAGGGTCACCTGTCACACCAGTAAAGCCATGGAGATGGGTAAAATAAAAGCCAGAAGCCCTGAGTCTGGTAAACGTTTTGCTACCCATGTTGTAATTTTTGTTAAATATCTTTATTTCAATGCAGCCAGTGACCTTTGCTCTGCCCACCTCATGGGCTTTTGTGAGGAGTGAGTAGAACGATATTATCCGGCACGGCATTTTGTCGCTGGTGAGTACAGGTTGGGCAAATGCACCACGATCTCAGGTTCTCCCATCAATACAAAGCACTTGAATTTCAGAGAAACAGGGAATGATTTTCTAGGATATTGAAAAAATATCTGTTTATCTGATATTGACATATAACTAACTAGATTTTTTTTTTTTTTGCTAAATCTGGCAACCTTACTATGATCATTATGTAAGTCCAATACATTTCCCCCTTTTCCACGTTGAGGCTTTGTCTTCTTTCTTCTCCAAGTGTCCAGGAAGGTGGTGGTCCCTGCACCTGGGTGCCATCTGTGGTGCTGGTCAGCGTGGCTCAGGGGATCACCAAGTCTGTCACCCTGACATGGAGCAGAGACTGTGGCTTCCCCAGAAGACAGGCCCAGAGGATGCATCATTTCCCAAATGGAAAGGTCAGGGTATGTGTATGAAATGTATTCAGGCATGAAGGGAATGAAGGGAGGGAGGAGAGTTTGTTTTCCAAATCCCAGTTCCCAATTTCAGGAGGTATTTTTGTGCAATGTAAAGAAAATTGTCTTAGATTAAATAAAGGAAGTGTGATTTCATGAATTTGGAATCAGGCATGTGGAAGTCATTTCTTAAAGGCCCAAAATATACATTATTCGTAAAGAATTTCAATTCACCGGTGTGTTTAGGAACATTTGCTGAGAACTCCGTGTGTGTCCTGGCGTGGCTGGTCCTGGGGACGCTCGAGTTTACTGGCCAGCCTGGGAAACCTGTAAGTTACAGATAAGTAAGGAAGGGGTCAAAGGTCAGAGATATGAGCAAAATGCTGATCCTGCCTTAGGTGGCTAAGGACACCTTCCCTAAGATGACAGTGATTACATCTACCATTACACCTACACCTGCATCTACACCTACACTGACGTCTACACCTACACCTACATCTACATCCACACCTACACCTACAGCAACACCTACATCTACATCCACACCTACACCTACATCTACTACATCCACACCTAAACCTACACCTACATCCACACCTACACCTACATCTACTACATCCACACCT